>NW_028288934.1:0-52770 GCF_059628265.1 Tinamus guttatus
CATTTTGTCCCTTTGAAAACAAGAAAAGGAAGCAGTAGTACAAGGTGACAAAAGCCCCAAAGCCAAATAGCAGGTTCCACTGCGAGGCCAGGATTGGCGGGGGCATGGTTTGGATTTGGATTTGTAATCGTGCCATTGACCACCCAAGATAGAAGGGGATTAAAGAAAGAACTACTCCCTTATTTAGATGATCCTACAGGAATTGGGGAAATGATAACTGAATATCTAAGAAATGCAGATTATACTTGGCAGGTTTGGGATTTTCTTTTAGGAATCCTTTTTGGATCCCAGGGAAAGAGGATAATCTTGCAAAAAGCTTGTCAATTATGGGAGGATGAGCACACACAGGCAGGCCAAAACGCAGTTTAGCCTGTCCTCAGCAGAGAGGAAGGACATTGGAGGAGGGAATGCCCACAGAGGCCAAGATATGGGTTGGTAGAGGCAGTAGATTCAGAGGCACTCATTTTACAGGAAAGGTCCTTCAAGGTGTCATGACTGCCCTGGGGATTCAGTGGGACTTGCACACCCCTTGGCATCCCCAGAGCTCGGGTAGAGTGGAAAGGATGAACGGGAACATTAAAAAGCATCTTTTGAAATTGGTGTTAGAAACTAAGATGCCATGGACACGACTTCTCTCATTAGCTTTAGCAAGAATAAGAGCAAAACCGAGGGGAGACATTCAGCTGTCCCCCTTTGAAATCATGTTTGGGATTCCCTATCCTGCTAACACCCAACCTGGAAAGGAGGTAGAGATAAGTGATATATATTTAAAACAATATGTGATCAGAATACTTTCTCTTGTGAAGTCTCTCCAACAGAAGGCCAGCTCGCACAGACCTTCCCCTTGGATTTTGCAGTCCATGATATCCAACCAGGGGATTGAGTCTTGGTCAAAGCATGGAAAGAAGCACTGCTGCTGGCAAAGTGGCGTGGACCTTATCAGGTATTACTAACCACAGAAACATCAATCAAGACAGCTGAGCATGGATGGACTCATCATACCAGAGTTAAGATTTCCAGGAGCCCAGAAATCTGGACTTCTTGGTTAAAGGAAGAGGATGGAAAGCCCCGGCTAACTCACCATAGATCTGTACCGCTGGCTGGGAGTGGGTCCGCAGAATAAATGCTGGGTTGCTGGGTCTGTGGGAGTCCAGGAGTATATGAAGACTACCCATGGGTACTAGACCTATCGAACATAAATTGTTAGTTAGTTCTAGCAGTGCTTAGAAATTGTTTACTTTGTACTTAATTATGTCACCCATTTGCATAGCCCAAAGTGGTTAAAGTTTTTTTTTTTCTTCTTCTTCTTCTTCTTTAACAACCTAAGGGCAAAACCTTGGTAATCACCAGCTTGCGCGGTTCATACAGCAGAACTAGAGGGTTTTTAGTTGCTTAGATTGGCTGTGTGTTGATAAATAAACCCCTCCTTTAAATGTTGCTCCTTGTTTGGAAGTTTGTCACTAGTGGTGGAACCTGGTGGCCCTATGGAGGTGCTGAAGTTTTTTCCCTGGCTCTGTTTTGAAGCTGAGCAGGTTTTCATGCATCCAGACAACGTGTCTATGTGTGTATATGTGTATATCCCTCTAGATCAAACAGACATGCACTCTGGGTCCCTGAGAGCTGGCCTTGGACACTCAGCTTTGGAGGACTCAGACCCCGAGTCTCCGCAGTTCCGGGTAGAATTTGAATTTCCTTCTTTTCTTAGGAACCTTCTTCAAGACACTGTTCAATGAAGACAGGTTCAATATCAGCTGGAGAAATGATTCCACTGCCTTCAGATGTGTCATCGTCCTCAGATGAGCTTCCATCCTTTTCATTAGACATGGAATTTAACTTTTCCAGGAAATATGTTCCTATGTTTCCTATGTCTGGTCAAATAAAACCTTTAAAAAGGAAGTGTAATAGCATATACAGTGAACAGTGCTATGCTACATCTGCAGCTAAAACTCTACAAAGGAACCGTGATTACATTAACTTTAATGTCAGCACTCTAGAAGCAGAGTGACTTTTCCAGAGAAGGTCATCCGCTCTTATAAAAATCCTACCTCTTTTCCGACCTGTCTTGGGATCTCTCTTTCTGTTGATTGCTGAGATCTTATCTGCACGCTTGCGCATTTGCAGTGATAAACTACTCTTGACAAACTAATGCAGAGCTTCTTTTCTCCCTTCTCTCCCCATCCTCTTTCTTTGTGGACGCAGTCCCCAGACCTGACAGCAGATGAGGACAAAAGCAATGAGGAAGCGGAAGAAGGTGAGTAACAGCAACCCCGAAGGATCTCCAGGATCTCCGTTGAGGCTGGCTTCTAGATGAGGGTCGCACTTGGTCAACCCTTGCCCTTCTATTGCACTTAGCCCCCAAAGTTCGGAATTCACTGGCCGAAGTCAGCTGAAGCTGTTGTGAGAATAGATTGTTAAATGAAACGTGGGAGTTTGGCAGGTTTCACTGATTTTCAGTCGTTTCACTTGGAACAAAATTACAGAGCTGAGTAAATTTTTGTTACAATGCAAAAACTGAAAGGGAAGGATATTAAAAGTGAATGCATTATAAGAACCTTCCTATGTAAATAAACACTAGTAAGATGAATTTTATAGCAGTGGAATAAGAACTTCATTCATAACACAAGTATTCCCACAAGTATTCTCCAAGAGTGGTGGAAATTTCATCTTTAGAAAATGTGAAGCTGCACTGAAATGCCACCACATACATCTTACACCATGCTTCCTGAATTGCTTTTTAGCGATTTTTGAATGGAGAAACTGTTAGACTGTAATGGACAAACTGTAAGACAGACTTACTAGGACTTGGGTAATTACTTCAAAACTTACCAAAAATTGTGACTGGGGATTAAAGAGGCAAACAGACTGCCCGATGCCTCTCATCACATAGGCACAACCAAGCTGTCTGTCCTTTCAGCCTTCGTTCCTAAGTTAAGTTTCTGATCATGGTGGGGGGGGAAAAAAAAGTTTGGAAAGCTCAGTTAAGTTTTAGCCTATAAAATGCACTGTAGAATGCCTCCGTGTGTTTGTCAGTGTGATGTGACTCAAACTTTGATTCCTCATGACCTGTATTTTTTTCTTAAAATCTCCTCACTTTACAAAGAATGTCCTGTATCGTGTAGTTTAGTCAGCTGTGAAAGGCAAATGTAGCATGTAAGCATTTTCTTAAGTCGACTTAAAGCCCATTTTAGAATATTCACTGATTAAAAGGCACTTCCAGAGTTACCTTTTTAGGGTTTTGAAGCCTTCTAATTTCTAAACCACATTTCCTGCTGGCTGCTTTCTGTGTATTTGTTGCTGTGCCTGCATTGCACGTCTCTTAAGTAGTCTTGTGCCCCTGGAGGAGGTGCTGTTGAAGCACACAGCAATCCTTATTGCCTCCTTTTGCTGGTAACTGGAATTCTTCGTTTGGGATGCTGAACACTTCCTTTTGTGAGCAGGCTAGAAAGTTGCCTTCATAGCTTCCTGCTTAGGTCCAAATTCCTTTTTTTCAAGTAGAGCAGAAAAAATGGATCTTTTGTGTATATGCAGTGCCTTGATAAAGTTTCTATACAGGCACAAAGTACGTGCATGTCAGGTGCTCTGCATATTTGTGACTGATTTTCTTGGTTCTTTTAAGCAGGGAAACTTGATGTATGCTTCCAAGAAGAATGAAGCTGCTGGAAAAGCTTATGCAACTCAGGAGATAGGTTAATTCTGGCTTTAAGTTATCTTTACTGCTCACAGAAGTGAGCTAACTACTGGATAATTTCCATGTGTGCATAATTCTCTATTGCCATCGGGGTTACAAGCCAGAGGGATGGATGTCAGGGCTGGGCTGGGCTGGGCTGAGCTCAGGACAGATGCTCAGAAAAATAAAGGAACACATTCACAACATGCTCACGACCAAACACAAATAAAAGGCAACAGATGCCACAGACAGGTGGGAAGTCAAGTAAATGGGCAGTATTATTCAGCATGGGAAACAGTGCTCTTGCTACAGCAATAGTGGGGCAGTTTTCCTGGTTTTGTGCAGCACAGCAAGGATTTTCAGGAAGGGAGATGTGCATGAGAGCTCCTCTGAAGTGTGTCCTCCTGCTGTAGTTACAGAATCATCATCATCGTCAGAAGCAGCTGATGTTCGTGATGCTGAGGAAGGTGAGGATCCTCGGAAGCGTTACGGCCTCAGGCAGAGGAAAACTGTCACATGCTACCAAGCTCCTTTGGAAAGTAGGTTATGTGCACAGGTACTCTCCAGGGCTAAATTATTGCATATAAATGAGGTACAATTTATTGAATATATTTATATACACACACTCAGCTATGATTTAAATTTCTTCTGCAAGTGCATTTTGCTGCATTTATTGCATGCATGTAACCTGTGCACATTGCATTTCTTTGCCACTTCACTTGCTCATTGCCATTTCTGTCAATGACCCATTACAAATGGGCTGCTAAAGGGTCACTTCAGAAGGTCTACTTTTTATAAATCTGTTTCTACTTGTAGTTTAGTTTATAATGACTTTTTTTCTTTCATTGCACTGTTTTATCAAAAACTTAACCTTTAAGTTTTGTTATTTCCATATCCAAACTTACTGATTTTAATTTAAAGATCTCCACTGAGAAGTATAAAAAGATATATGTACATATCCTTGAAAGAAAAGTCATAAACCCAACATGGTACTCTTACCCTCTTGTCACTTTGTGTCCTGAAAAAAGCTACTGTGTGTGTTTCCCTTGTACTATGCATTGAGAAAAGACACTTGAAACTGCTTTCTGGAGTTATAAACAGGTGAAATATCACTTTCTGCCATTTTATTTCATTTTATAGAATCATCATCGTCAGAAGAAGCTGAGGTTTGTGATGCTGAGGGAGGTGAGGATCCTCAGATGTGTCACGAATGCAGACAGAGGAAAACTGTTGTATGCTACGAAGTTCCTTTGGAAAGTAGCTTATAAGCACTGTAGAGTAATTGATGGGCCAATGGTCTTCAGCCAAAGGCTGAAGGGTTGGTACAAAAACCCAACCAGGGTTGGGTATTCATATAACCTTCACACATCTTAACCCACCAATCCTGGAGCGTCAGCATCCCAGTGACCAACCCTGGATCTCCTCTGCTTCACCAGCAGTTCCTCAGTCCTAGTTTTGCAATCTTCAACAGGGTCCCTTCATGAACCTTTTATCCTATATATTCCCACACCCAAAGTCTTACGTGAATTCTATGCCCCTGTCCCCTCAAGGTCCTGCTGTGTTCCTAATGTCTTGCGTTCTTCATGCCACGCATGTCCTCGGTTCTCTATGTTTCCCTCCCCTGTCCTCTGTATCCCTAATCCCACATGCCCCCTGTGTCCCTGATCCCATCTGTGCCCAATCTCCCATGTGTCCCTCATGGCCCAGGTGTCCACCCAATATCCCGTGGCCCCCAATGCCTTGTGTCCCCCCGCGTCCCTGCACTGTCCCCGACCAAGGTGACGCACCTGCAGCACGAGGAGGCAGCGCAGACAGCCCGGCCACTCGGCACGGCGGGTGCCCAGCAGCAGCCGCCGCAGGAAACAAGGCAACAGGGGGCTGTGCCCCCCTGTGCACCCACCACCACCACCTCCACCGCCTGGAGCAGCTCTGTCCTGCGCTGGCAGCTCTGGGGCAACGAGGGCACCACTCAGGACACGAAGGGGACGCTTGGGGTCCCCTTTGGGCCCAGAGCAGGGTCACGGGGGAACCCAGCGGTTCTCATGTTGGGTTGGGAGTGGGCACCCAAAGTGGCTCCCACTGTGTGCGGGGGGGTACCAGGTTGGGGGGGCCCACTGGGGATCCCATGGAGCGTTGGGGCATGTTGGGGTGGGTGGGGTCACCCAATGGGGTCATGGGGACCATGGGCACCCAAAACATGGCACTGGGGGGACCTGGGGACCAGGAGCACCCCAACGATGACATGAAGGGGACATGGGCAACATGGGCACCCCAGGCCTGGCACAGAGGAGACATGGAAACTACTGAGGGTGACTGGAGTAATCCTGGGGACCCAGCAGTGACACTCACTGGTGCTGGATGCGGGTGAGGATGTCCGAGAGCTCGGCCTGCAGCTTGACAGCAGCCACCAGTGGCTTCTTCTGCTCCTGCAGCAGGTCCCCAACAAGCTGGGGACAGACAGGGGTGGTTGTGCAGTGGGGTCAGCATGTGCCCAGCAGGGTCCCCGTGTCCCCCTGCTCCCAGCAGGACCTGGGGGTGCCCCGACGCTCACCTGGCCCTGCCGCTCGGCCGTCTCTACCACAACGATGCTCTCGGGAAGGGCTGTCTCACACCCAGAGCGGCTTGAGCTGCTCAGGGAGCACCTGGCGGGAGCCCTGTGGGGGCCCCAACATGCTCAGCAACCGTGGGGGCACCCAGGAAGGTGGGGACAACCGGGAAGCCAGCGCTGGTGGCTCCCAGGGTGTCCCCACACTGTGCCCACACTGGTGTCACCAGCCCACGGACCACCATAGTGCTCATGGCTGGGACAGGGGAAACTCGGGCTGTCCCTGTCTTGTTACAGACCCACTGCCCCGATCCCTGCTGTGACGTCCTGCATCCCTGGCGTGTCCCCTTCCCCGGCAAGTCACTGAATATCCTGCATGTCTCTAACTTGCCATGTCTCCTCGGTGCACCATATGTCCACCCAATGCTTCATATGTCCCCCGATGTTCTCTGTGACCCACCAATGTCCCACATGTCCCTGATACTCCATGCGTCCCCAGTGCCCCATGTCCCCCCTATCTCCCATGTGTCCCTAATGTCCTGTGTCCCTAATGCTCCACATGTCCCTCATGCTCTGGCTGTCCCCTGATGTCCTGTGTCCCCCGATTCCCCATGTGTCTGCCCATGCCCTGGGTGTCCCTAATGTGCTATGTACCTGGTGGCAAACGTGTTCCCAAGCTCTGTGTGGCCCCAAATATCCTGTGAACCCCTGATGTTCTGTCCCCCTGATGGCCCATGTGCCCCACATCATCCTTGTGCACCCAGTGTCTCGTGTTCCTTATGACCCAAATTCTCCTCATTTCCTATGTATCCCTAATATGCTCTGTGCCTCATGTCCTCCATATCCCCAATGCTCTGTACATGCCATCATGGCCTCTGTCCTGACAATGCTCCATGTGTCCACACGTGTCTTGTGTCCTCTTATGTCCCGTACTCTCCATTAGCTCTTGTGTCTCTCAATGCCCTGCATGTTCCCAGATCTCCTATGTCTCCTCCTGTTCCCCATCTTTCTCCAATTCCCCATGTGTCCCCAAAGGCTTGTGTGCCTTCTATGCCCTTGTCCCCTCGATGTCCTGATGTGTTCCTAATGTCCTGCACTCTTCATGCCACGCATGTCCCCACATCTCTAGGTTTCCCTCCCTGCCCTCTGTCTCCCTGATCCCACATGTCCCCAGTCCCCTCTGTGTCCCTGACCATGTGCTCCCAATCTCCCATGTGTCCCTCATGCCCCTTGTGTCCACCCAATATCCCGTGGCCCCCAATGCCTTGTGTCCCCCCGCGTCCCTGCACTGTCCCCGACCAAGGTGACGCACCTGCAGCACGAGGAGGCAGCGCAGACAGCCCGGCCACTCGGCACGGCGGGTGCCCAGCAGCAGCCGCCGCAGGAAACAAGGCAACAGGGGGCTGTGCCCCCCCGTGCACCCACCACCACCACCTCCACCGCCTGGAGCACCTCTGTCCTGCGCTGGCAGCTCTGGGGCAACGAGGGCACCACTCAGGACACGCAGGGGCCTGAGATGACCCCTGTCCTGAGATGCAAAATCCCCCCAACCCCACAGATCCCTTCTTGCTTCCTCGACAGGGACCCCCAAGCCCTCTTGGGAACCCAGTTTCCCCCCTTTCTCCTGCACTCCAAAATCCCTCATCCACTCGGGGACCCCAAATCCCACTTTAGGGACCCCAAATTTCTCCTGCAACCTCAATGTCCCCACACCTCAGGAGCCAAGGACCCCAACTCAACCCATATCCCCCCTCTACCCCAAACCCCAGCCTCGGTTGCCTGGCACCCTCCACCCCAGCTTGCCCCTTACCTGGCTGATGTCAGCTCCTCTTGGCTGCTTTTCACTTGGGTCTTCAACTTTTCGGGGATTCCTCCAGAATCCATGAGCTTTTTATGGTCCTCCTCCTGCAGCCTGTGCAGGGAAAGGTCACTGGGGGGGTTAGAGCAGTCAGTTGGGGCACCCCAATATGGGGGGGTTAATTACGCATCCCCATTTGGGGAGAAAAGGGAGCCGGGGGCACCCAAACCTGGGGTGGTGAGTCCAGAATACCCCAATACTATGGGTGAAATTCTCTAGGGCACCCCAGTATTGTTTG
The DNA here is from genome assembly GCF_059628265.1 of Tinamus guttatus. Classification (NCBI taxonomy): domain Eukaryota; kingdom Metazoa; phylum Chordata; class Aves; order Tinamiformes; family Tinamidae; genus Tinamus; species Tinamus guttatus. Next base: position 8,309 of record NW_028288934.1, read on the forward strand.
TTTGTTTGTTTTGAGGGAGAAATATTGGGTAGGGTCTCAAAAAACTAGGAGCGACTCCAATATGTGTGTGGCGGGGGGGAATTTGGGGCACCCACATACTTGGCAAAAGGGTCAGGGCACCCCAACTTCTGAATGAAGGCAGCTGGGAGCATCCCCAATACTGGGGGATTCCAGGGAACCCCAATACTGGCAGCCAGGGGTGCTTTGGGCACCCCAATGTTGGGGGGATCTGGGGCACCCCAGTATTTTGGGTGAAGGGAGCTGTGGGCACCTGCACTACAGGGAGGGGTCTGGGAGATGTCGGGGGCACCTCAGTATTGGCCGTGCAAGTAGCTGGGGCCCAACAATACCTGGGCTGAAGGGAGTCTGGGGCACCCCCAATACTGGGGAGGGCTCTGGGACACCCCAATATCCAGTGTAAATGGAGCAGGGGACAGATCCATATTAGGAGGAGCCTGGCAGAAGTTGGGGACACCCTAACACTAGGGGTGTACAGAGTGGGGGGGATCACCAATGCTGGGGGGGTCTGTGGCACCCCACAACTGAGGGGAAAGGGAACTGGGGGGCACCCTCAAAACTGGAGGGCTCTGCGGTAACCCAGGACAGGGGTGAAAAGAGTTGAGGGAACCACCAGAACTGGGGGGGTCTGGCAACAGTATTGGGGTCTCTGGGGACTCCTAATATTAGGGATGAAGGTTTCTGGTGGCATCCTATTACAGAGGTGGCCCAGGGTAGCCCAAAATTGTGGATGAAGGGATTTGGGAGCAACCCAAACCTGAGTGGGAAGTGGGGCAATTCCCTCCCATATCAGGAGATGGAACCTGGGGAACTCCATTATGGGAGGGTCTCACCCTTCTATTGGGTTAAAGGGAGCTGGGGGAACCCCGATACTGGGGGAGTCTGAGCTACCCCAATATGGGAGGAAGGCATTAGAGGGCAGCCCAGCACTTAGAAGATCCTGGGGCACCCCACTACTGGGGGGAGGCAGATGGGAGGCACCTCAATAGTGAGGGGAGTCTGGGGTACCCCAGAATGTTGGATAAAGGGGAACCTCATATTGGGGGGGAGATGAGCATCCCGATATCCATATTAAAAGGTGCTGGGGGTCCTAGGGCACCCAATATTAGATGTGAAGGGATTGGGGCACCTCAGTATTGGGGGTGAAGGGATTTGGGGGCACTGCAATCCTGAGGAGGAACTGGGACACCCCAATATTGGCTGAAAATGTGGCTTGGGGCACCCCAATCCTGGGCAGGGTCTGGGAAAGGTTGGGGGGAACTAAATACTGTGGGGGTGAAGGGAGGTGGATTCACCCCAATACCAGGGGTGTCTGGGAGAGGTTGGGGACACCTTAATAGTGGGAGTAGAGGGAGCTGGGGGGTGTTTGGGACCATCTGCAGAGCCCCATTTTCCACAGGGAGCCTGGGGGCCCAGGGACACCCATGGCTGCCTGGGGGGACACCTTACCTCACCCAACACTTTGAAGTGTCTCAGCAAGGCCAACAATTTCTGTTTGATGTTGGGCTGCTGTTGCGGAGAGCGGGTAGGTCAGGGCAGAGGCAGGGGCACCCTGGGGACCCAGCACCGCTGGGGACATCCTGGGGACAACTCTAGGACCTGGCACCCTGGCACGTGGGGGAGCATCCTGGGTACTGCCCCCAGCTCCTCCTGCGGCACCCACAACACCCAAGGCTGCAGCAGGACCCTCCGGGCACCCTGTCACCTCCACCCTGGAGAGGCACCTGCTCACCTGGGTCCAAGCAGAGCCTGGGAGCGTCCTCCTCCTCTTCTTCACTTTCTGCAGCTCCTCTTTCTTGTAGAAAAGGTCCTGGGGGACAGTGTGACAGGGTGGCACCATCGGGGGCACCTGTGGGTGCCATGCAAGCAGTGGGACACCCGTCAAGCACCCACCTGCCGTGCAGAGCATCGTCGCTGCCCTCCTGCTCCAAGCAGATGCTCTCCTCCTCTGAACAGTTGTCCATGTCAGCAGAGTGGTCTTGGGGCACCCATGGGTGAGCACCTGGCTGGGCTGCCCACCCCGGGGATGCTCCCGTGCCCCTTTTCGGCGGGTGCTGCCCCTGCTGGGGGAGCTGCCCCGTGCCCTTGGCCATCCCCATTCCTTGCCCTTCCCCTCTGACTCCAGCGGTGTCAGCGGGGACTCGGGGCACCCGTGGGTGCCTCGGGGGCCTCACCTGGCATCCTGCTCTTGTCCTTGTGGTCCATGCGCCGCTTGAGACTTCATCCGAATCTCGGTGTGGGGCAGTGCCACGTTCTGCGCGAGCACCTGCAAACCTTGGGCGCTGGGCACCCAGGAGCTCCACGCTCGCCTCCGGCCTCCCGCATGCACCACGGACCTGGGTGTCTGCGAGCTCGCTGCTCACTCTGGACACCCGCAGGCACCTGAGGACCCCGGCATCGGGGTGCCCCCCAGCAGGTGCTCACACACACCCAAGGGCCCAGGCATCCGGGCGCCCGCATGAACCCAAGGGCCCAGGCTTGCAGGTACTGGCCTGCAGGCACACTGGGGACAGGCACCCGCACGCACCCAGGTGTCCCAGCACCCACACGCACCCCAGGCACCGGGGCACCAGCCTGAGGGCACCCGAGGGGTGCACGCGCTGGGGCAGCCGGCAGGCACCCGCCGGCACGTGGGTACCCAGGGGTGCAGGGCACTCGGGACACACGGCCCCGCAGGGACAATGTGGGCACCCCTGCCCTGAAGGCTGCAGGGGCTCGGGCACGAGCTCTGGGCATCCAGGCTGCACGGGGGAGGCTGCTGTGAGTGAAGGGGCCAGGGGAAGGGCGGCTGGAGGGTCCCGGGCGCCTGTGGCAGGAGGGATCGGGGGCTGTTGCGGGGAGCGAGGGGCGCTGGGGGCAGGAGCTGTGCGGGTGAAGGGTGCTGGGGTGAGGGCCACGCGGGGAAGGGTCCTGGGCACCGGAGTCTGTGGGTGAAGGGGGCTGGGGGCAGCTCAAGGGGGAGGGGTCCTGGACGGGGGCTGGGAGGGAAGTGTCCTGGGGGTGGGGGGTCCTGGCAACAGGGCCCTGCGGCTGCTGGGGGGAGGATCAGGCTGGGGAAAGGGAACCCAAGGGTCAACGGTCCTGGGGGTGGGGGCACAAGGGGGAAGGCCCATAGGGCCTATGGATCAACTGTGCTGGGGGGGGACCACAGGGGATGGGCACTGAGGACAAGGACACCCAGGGGAACCGTTCTGCAGGTGGGAGCCCATGGGTGGTGGCTCCGGGAGGGGAGGAACTGAGCAGATGGGGACCCCCTGGCTGAAGTGTTCAGGGGGTCGGGGCCCTGTGGAAGAAAGGTCTGGGGAGCCGGGACCCCCGGGGAAAGTGCTCGGGAGGTGGGGGCCCATGGGGGAAGGGGCCGCGAGGTTGGGGCCCATGGGGGAAGGGTCCAGGGAAGCGGGGCCCGCGGATAAAGGGTCCAGGGAAACAGGGCCCATGGGTAAAGGGTCTAGGGAAGCGGGGCCCAGGAATAAATGGTCCAGGGAAGCAGGGCCCACGGATAAAGGGTCCAGGGAAGCGCGGTCCATGGGTAAAGGGTCTAGGGAAGCGGGGTCCACGGGTAAAGGGTCTAGGGAAGTGGGGTCCACGGGCAAAGTGTTTGGGATGTGAAGGTCCATGAGTGAAGGGCCCAGGGTAGGGGGACCTACGGATGAAGGACCCAGGGGATGGGGGCCCATGGATGAAGTGTTCAGGGCCTGGGGCCCTATGAATAAAAGGTGGAGGGGCCTGGGGTCTTCGTGTGCTGTATCCACAAGGTGGGGGCCCATGGGGGAAGGGTCCAGAGGTTTGGGCCCTTTGGAAGGGCTCAGGGAACCGGGGCCCAGGGGTGAAGGCTTCAGGAGGCGGGGGTCTACGAATGAAGGGTTCTGGGAACCGGGACCCAGGGGTGAAGGCTTCAGGACGCGGGGGTCTACGAATGAAGGGTTCAGGGAACCGGGACCCAGGGGTGACGGGCTCCATAGGTGGGGGTCGATGGATAAAGGGACGTGGAGGTGGGAGCCCATGGGGGAAGGGTCCAGGTGATGGGGCCCTATGGGAGAAGTGTGCAGGGGATCGGGGCCCATGGGGAAAGGGCTCAGGAGGTGGGGGTTGATGGGGGAAGGGGCCGGGAGGTGGAGGCCCACGGGTGAAGGGTTCAGGGGAGGGGACCCTTCCGAGGACGGGTGCAGGGAAGAAGGGTCCAGGGACGACGTGTTCAAGAGTTGGGGGTCTACGAATGAAGGGGTCAGGGAAGCAGGGACCACGGGTCATGGGTTCAGGGAAACGGGGCCCACAGGGGAAGTATTTGGGAGGTGGGGGCCCACGGGGTAAGGGGGCTGATTGGGGGGGACCCTTAGTGATGGGTACGGGAGTTTTGCGCCCGTGAGAATTGGGTCCTGCAGGTTGGGGAATACAAGTTGTGGGGTCTGGGGTCTGGGGTCCACGGGGGATCGTTACTGGGGGTGGGGGCCCACGGGTGAAGGGTCCAGGGCAGGGGGCACTACGGAAGGAGGACCCAGGGAAGCAGGACCCACGGGAGAAGGGTTTGACAGTTGGGAGCCCATGGGGAAAGGAGCTGGGAGGTGGCGGTGCACGAATGAAGGGTCGAGGGGAACAGGGTCTTCGGGTAAAGCATCCTGCAGGTTGGGGCCTTCGGGTGAAGGGTTCAGGGGAGGGGACCCTTCCGAGGACGGGTGCAGGGAAGAAGGGTCCAGGGACGACGTGTTCGAGAGTTGGGGGTCTATGAATGAAGGGGTCAGGGAACCAGGGACCACGGGTGTTGGGTTCCATATGTGGGGGTGGATGGATAAAGGGATGTTGAGGTGGGAACCCATGGGGGAAAGAGCCGGGTGATGGGGCCCTATAGGAGAAGGGTGCAGGGGACCAGGTCCCATGGGGAATGTTTTCTGGTGGTGGGGGTTGTTGGGGGAAGGGGCCAGGAGGTGGGGGCCCACGGGTGAAGGGTTCAGGAAAACAGGGACCACAGGGGAAGTATTTGGGAGGTGGGGGCGCACGGGGTAAGGGTGCTGATGGGGGGGGACCCTTAGTGATGGGTTCAGGAGTTTTGCACCCGTGAGAATTGGGTCCTGCAGGTTGGGGAATACAAGTTGTGGGGTCTGGGATCTGGGGTCCACGGGGGATGGTTACTGGGGGCAGGGGCCCATGGGTGAAGGGTCCAGGGCCGGGGGCACTACGGAAGGAGGGCCCAGGGAAGCAGGACCCACGGGAGAAGGGTTTGACAGTTGGGAGCCCATGGGGGAAGGGGCTGGGAGGTGGGGGTCCAGAAATGAAGGGTGCCGGGTACCAGGGCCCACGGGTGATGTGTTGCATAGGTGGGGGTCGATGGGCTCCTGGGAATGGGGGTCCATGTTTGAAGTGGTGCTGGGGGGGCCGTCCCATGGATGAAGGGTCCCCTGGGCCTAGCCGTGGGCCTGAAGCAGCCTGATGTTTAGAGCAGGCGGCTGAGGGATCCTGGGGACTTGTTCCCACGGGTGAATGGTCACTGGGACATTGGCCTGGGGTGGGAGGTCTTGTGGGTGGGGGTTCTATAACGATACACACATGGTCAGATGTTTTGGGGATGAAGGGGCCTGGGGTTGGGAGCCCGAGGTTGAGGTGCCCAGGTGGGACGTGTCCCTGAGTGGGGGGCCCTGGTGTTGAGGGCCCGAAGGTGACGGGTCCAGCTGGTTGGGACCCAGCAGGGAGGGTTCGTGGTGCAGGTGGCCCCACAGCAAGGGCTCCTCGTGCTGGGACCCCCAGGGTGGCAGGTCCCGGTGGCAGCGCCCCAGGGGCACTGGGTGCCGAGGGCCGCAGGGCGAGGGGCGCCGCGCGCGGGGGCACCTGTGCGGGGGCTCGCGGGGCCGCGGGCCCCGTCTGCAGCTGCAGCTCCGGCGTGGGGGGGGCGCTGGGCCCCACGGCCCCCTCCAGCTCCTTGGAGCGCAGCACCCGCGGGGAGCCCTGTGCCGGGCTCGGTGTCACCAGGAGGCACCCAGCAGTGCAGGGGGGCAGGGCCCCCTTCCCCCTGGAGCCCCAGCCACTCCATGGAGTTTCCCTCCTGCCCCAGGAGCCCCTGGCAGCTCTCCAGACCCACTGGAACACCCAGCTGCACCACAGGGCACTTATGGGATCCCCTCCAGACCCATGTCTGCACCCCAGGGCAACCACTGGAGCCCCAGGTGGCTTGGGACCTGCCTGCACCCTGGGGCAGCCTGGGAACCCCACAGACCCACTGGGATCCCCCCGTTGCACCTTGGGGCACCCTTGGTCTTGCCCAGACTTCTTGGTACTCCCACCTGCCCCTGGAGCTCCATGGGACCCCCAGACCCTTTCCGACCCCCTGTGGCACTACAGGACACTCTGGGGATCCCCAGTCCCTTGCAACCTACTGCCTGCTACCCTGGAGCACACAGGGGACTCCACCAGATCCTTTGGGACCCCCTGTTGCAGCACAAGGCACCTTTGCTCCCCTGCACCCCTCTTGTCACCCCCAGGCCTGCTCCCTGGGACACCCTTATTGCCCTCCAGACCCATTGGGACCCCCCACCAGGTACCCTGGGACTCCCTTGCTCACCTAGACCCTTTGGGACTCCCCTGCTGCACCCTGGGGCACCCATGGAACGCCCAGAGACCCATCAGAACCCCCTGCCTGAACCTTGCGGCACTCATGGGACCCCAACAAACCCCTTGGGATTCCCCTCTTGCACCACAGGGCACCTTTGGAACCCTCCGCCTGCTACAGATGCCTCATAACCCCCTGCCTGCATTCTGGGCACCCTTGACCTGCCCCCCTGCCCCACACACACCCATTGGGACCCACTCTAGCACCCTGGGCACCCTTGGAACCTCCCAGACACACTGAGATCCCCCTGCCTGCATCCCAGGCCACCATTACCCATTGGGATCCCCATGTTGCACCATGGCAATGCCAGGCCCCTTGGAACCCCCATGTTGGACCCTGGGACACTCACGGGATCCCCAGATCCCTTGGAATCCCTATATCGTAAACTGGGGTACCCACGGGACACTGCTGACCCCTTGGGACACCCCAGCCTACACCCTGAGGCACCCATGGGCCCCACCAGACCCTTTGCGGCTCCCCTGTTGCACTCTGGGGCATCCTTGGGGCTCCCAGACCCCTTGGGTCCATCCTGCCCATGCTCGGGGGTACCACTGTGCCCCTCAAGACCTGTTGGGACCCCCTGTGTGCACCCTGGAGGACCCGTGGTCCCTTTGGACCCTTTGGGACCCCCCCGTTGCACCATAGGGAACCACTGAACCCCCCACTCCCACCCCAGACCACTTGGGACACCCTTGTTGCACCCTGGGATCTCCCCAGGCCCATTTAAACCCCCATGTGGTACCCTGGGGCACCCACGGGACACCATCCCCCCAACTCCTTGTGACACCCACGTTGCACCCTTGGAATCCCCTTGGGACCCTCCTGCCTGCAGCCTGGGGCACCCCTGGGCCCCTCCAGGCCCCTCGGAATCCCCCTCTTGCACCATAGGGCGTCTTGGGAAGCCCCTGGAACCATTTCCCAACCCCTGCCTGCACCCCGGGACAGGACCCTTGTGCCCTTTGGACCCCTCAGTGCTCTGGGACCCTCACCAAAAGCCCCGATGATCCATCCCATTGGTACCCCCTCCCACCAGCTCTGCCCTGCGACAGCGATGGGACCCCCCAGACCTCAAGTGCCAGGGGCCCCTTCGGCACCTTCCCCACAGACCTCTTTGAGCCCCCCAGATACCCTGGTGTCCCCCCCGGGGGTAGGAACCCTTCGGTCCCGGCTCTCCCACCAACAGGACCCCCTTGGGTCTCACCTGCGGTTCGGCAGTGGTGGCGTCGGGGTTCTTGGCCACTTTGCGGACAATCCGCAGCCTCTTCAGGAAGGCTCTGAAGAACCTGGGGAGGATGGGGGGGCAGTCAACGGACAGAGCGGGGCCCCGAAGCCTGGGCCCATTCCCATAATCCCAGCAGGACAGATGGGGACCCCGGGCAGGGCGCGCACGAGCACATGTGTGTGCTGCAAGCAGGTGTCATGGGCATGTGCACGAGCACCAGCGTGTCTCACACACGGGTGACGTGAGGGTGATCACAGGCACTCATGTGTCTCACACACGGGTGACGTGACGATATGCATGAGAACATGTGTCCTGCACACGCAGGACGCGAGTGTGCTGACGAGCACACACGTGTCACAGGAGGCACGGGTGGCCGTGAAGACTCGCACGCCTGGGGTGCATCTCCCGTGTGCAGCGCACACACTTGCCAGCTCGCACGCACCACGCGCACGGATGGCCGGGCTCACGCGCAGCCCCGGGGCCACGCGGGCCCCTGCCACGAGTTGGCAGGAGCGGGCGCAGCGCACACGCACACACGGGCGCGGGCACTTCCGAGCACGTGCACACCCGAGCACACGCGCGTCCCCGTGCTCGTTTACACGCACGCACTTGTGCGCAGGCATCTCTCCATGTCTGCAGACAGGCGAGTGTGTTTGTGGGGCCGTGTCACATGGGGAGGGGACGCTGGGAGGACAATAGTGGCAGGTCCCTGTACCCCAGGGCAGGGTGGACAGTGACGGGGACCAGGGGTGGGGGTAGATGGGGACTGGTGGGACCCTGCACTCAAGCGCGGGGGGGACACGGCCCCCACAGGAAGCGGCACTGGGGGGAAGAGACACCCGGGGTGTCTGGCACTCAAAGCAGGGGGGTACCCGGCCCCAAGGGGGCGGCTCTGGGGGTGCCACGGGGGACGGCAGCACCCAGCGGGGCCCAGCGGGGCCGGCACCCGCGGGGCCGCTCACCTCGGCACGCAGCCGGCCAAGCTCCGCTTCCCCATGGCGGCCGCGCGCAGCTCCCTGGCACCAGGCGCCGCCGCTCCCGGGGGGCCGCGCCAGGCCGGGCTGGGCCGGGCGGCTGCAGCTGTGGGGCCACCGCCTGCCGGATCGGCCCGCCGGGGCCGCGCGCTCCTCCGCCGCCTGCCGCGCGCTCCCCCACAGCCCAACGGCCGCTGCCCACAACAGCCAGCAACGGCCCCAGCCTCCGGCTGCGAGGCCGCGGGGCCCTGGCCGGCCCCTCGCGCCTCGGGCCGCCTCCAGCCGCCGCCTCCCGCACTCCCGAGCGCCTCTGGCCGCACAGGGATCGCGCAGGGATCGGTCGTGCGGGACTCGCGCCGCCCGCAGCCGCCGCCGCCCGCCGCGCGCCTCGCTGCGGCCCCGGGGCCGCCGCCGCCTGCAGCCGCCGCTGCCCAACGGCCGCGTCACGCGCTGGCCCCGCCCACGGCACGCGCCGCCACGCCCCCACCCTCCCGCCGCGCACTCATTGGCTGCTTCTGCCGCTGCCCCGCCCACCTGCCAGCAGCAGTACCTGCCCCGCCCCCGGGCCCCGCCGCCACCACCTGATTGGCTGCGCATTAATGAATATTCGATAACATCGGTAACATTGGAGCCCAGCGCTGCGGCTGGTGCCAGCAGGGGACGATCCTCTGTGGGCTGGAAATGTCCCACTGCAGAAGCCTCTGCTCCCGCCACGGAAGAGGACAGGACACCTGCCCAGGAGCAGGAAGTTGGTTCGTTTCCTCCTGCTCCACGGGCTCTTCACGGGGAGTTAATCCATGCACCAAATGCCCATGGAGAAGCTCCTGGGATGCAGCGGGGTTCAGTTCCCTCCTCTGTGCTCCGCAAGTTCACAGGAGGTTTCCCCTTGACTAAATTTTATGTCTCTCTGCAGAGGAGCTTCCTGTCTAAGCTCGTAATCCACAGGGATGGAGAGAGGGTGGCGGCTGGACACACACAGACACCTTTGGACTTTTGAAGGGACAGAGTGGTGGTGGGGTTGTGTTTCCATGTATTTCCTGAGTAAAGCAGGACAAGGCAATGGGCAGCCTTACACCAGACTTAGGCTCCAGAAAAACATTAAGTTTGTGTCTTTCTTCTGAAGCTGGGGTCAACAGTACACCAATGCACCCAAGGGATTGCAGCATGAAAGGGCCTCTGCTCTGCCTGTGCGCTCTGTGGGCTCCAGGGGAGGAGGTCAGAGGCCCAGCGTGGTCTTTCAGGGACCAAGGGCTGCATTCGGGGTTCATGTCCCTGGGAGCACTGCCATGGGAGGTGCAGAATGGTCTCTGAATTGAATGCCTGGGGCTGTCGCACAGGTGACAGTGCTGATGACAGATGCCCATCCTTGTGGAAGGGAATCTGAGGCTCCAGGAGAGCTCAGGGGAACCCCGGGGACGCCTAGGGGTGGCAGTGAGTGCAGTCTCACCAAACATGAGGCAGCCCATGGTAGAGTCCGGCAAAGACCGCGCAGCAAATGCAGGCATGCCTGGGGAAAGGAGGGCTCGGCAGTCCCTGGAGAAGCAGGGGGGACCCAGGAGGCGCAGGGAAGGAGAACTGGAGAGTGATTCATGCACTCGCAGTGAAACACCACAGGCCGGTGCTAATGCACACCTGAAAACATCTCCTGCTCTTGCAAGAGCCCAGGGGTCACTCTGAGAACCATTCAAAAGCCTGGACACGTGCCAGCCGTGCCAGTCGTGAGCAGCCCTGTTTGGCTAGATCTGCTTCCCACCCCAGCCACCAAGGCCAGTGCGGAGTCAGGAGTCACCCATGGCCTTAGGGCCCCACAGCCCCACTAGTCTTTTCATGGAGATTTTCTGACAACAACTGACAAGGGGAGAAAAACCTTCTGAGGGGTTTATTTGGAGCTGACAATGGCTGTTGCCACCTAGGGCTTGTGTGGGCACATGGCTGCTATGGGGCACGACGCAGCAGCCTCTCTGTAGCCCCCAGGACACAGTGTCCATCGCTCTGCACCAGCCCCGCTCCAGGGATCCTGCCGGGCTCTTTCACCTGCGCCGCTCCTCTCGCTGCCCCGCGATGCAGCAGCAGCAGAACGCTCTGCTCAGAGCCCGAAGCGCCGTCCTGAGCCGCGAGCGCCATTGCCGGGGAGCCGCGATGTCCGGAAGGGCAGCGGTGCCTGCGGTGGGAAGCAGAGCTGTGGGCAACGGGCTGCACGGGCGCAGGGCTGCACCTGCCTGTCCCTGCCGCCAAGGGCTTCCCAAGGGGCTGTGGCCTCAGCACAGCAGCCCCCGAGCACTTCCTGCTGCCGGCCCCAGTGCCGCTCGCTGTTCCAGAGAGACCCGCCGTCCCCAGCAGGGCTCTCCACTCGGGTACGTACCTGGCTCAGTGTCTGCCGTGGGGCTGCAGGAGGATGAGGACTTCTCCTCTTGGGGCTCCGAGGCCTCCTGCATGGACAGAGCAAGAACACGCACCCGTCGGCCATCAGCTGCTGCTGATCAGGGTACCGGTGCCCCTGGTTACACAGGGTCAAAGGGTTCGGGGCTGGGGGAGGCTTCCCGGGGCTGTGCGTCCCACGGGAAGGGACCTGCGGCTGGCACGGCAATGGGACACGGCTCGTTGCGGGGCCACAGCAGCAGGGCTGGGCAGGGGCCGTGATGCACAGGGGAACAGAGGCAGATGGGGGCGTGTGTGGCACAAGGGGGTTCGTGCACTGTGTGCGGAGGGGGCTGCTGCTGGGGCTGCCCCTTCCCTCCTCGCTGGGCATCCAGGCCCCAGGGCTGAACGTGGTGCAGGGGTGGAGGGGATGTCAGCCCTGCACCTTTGGCACTTGGAAATGGAGAGGACCCATCATCTCCCCATGGCAGACCGCACAGGGCAAATGGCTGGGGGTGACAGTGGGGCACCGTGGACAGGGGGATCCCTTGGGATGGGGCAGCTCTGGGCATGCCCTCTGCACCTCCCCCCACACAGCTCACATAGGAGCTCCCTTGGGTCGTGGGGACAGGTGACATGCTCCATGCTTACCTGGGGAGCAGGGCCTGCAGCCTGGAGAGAAGCTGCTGCTGTTGCTTCCTGCAGCAGAGATTCCTCAGCTCCTCTGGGCATTGCTGGCTCAACAGAGGGGCTCTCCACCTCACCAGGTCCCTCACTGGTAGCCTCTCTTTGTTTGATGTCGCGCAAGCAGGGCACTTCCTCCTGGTCCATCTCCCTTTCCGCAAACAGGCTGCGGAGGCTGGGTCTTATCCAGGCCAAGGAGCTACTTTCCTCCAACTCCTCCTCTGGCAGAAGCTCTTCATCACCATCCTCCTCATCATCACTCTGCTCTGCTATTTCCTCCAGGTCTCTCCTCCATGTTTCAATGTTCTGCTGGGGGGCATGAGCATAGAGGCGCTCCAGCACCTCCCACTTGCCCTTGGCATCCTTGAGGAGCTCCACTTGCGTGATCTCCGGTTTCCACAGGTTGTGAAAGGAGTTTCTGGCAAGGAGCTAGGAGAAGAGAGGCAGAATTTTTGAAGGGAGCTTCTTTTCCCAAAAGGAAAGGTCTCTTGGGGGATTTTCTGCCAGTGCTGGGACAACCCGGCTGTCACAGCGTGGCACCGGGGTCGGCCCCAGCACCAGGAGGGCTCCCACCTGGCCCAGCCCTCCCTTGCACTCACCTCCTTGGGTCTCACATTGAGGGATCCTGATGCTGACAGGGAGAAACGCTCCCCATGGCCCTCCTCTTCCTCACCCTGTCTCTCCTGCAGGCTCTGCTCCTTCTTCAGGAAAGTGACTTCCCGGATCCGTGCCAAGCTCTGCCCCGTGCGGGCCAGGCAGCTCCTGTCGAGCTCCTCCAGCGCCTCCGTCTTGACGCTGAGCACCCCCAGGTACCGTGCGGTGTTGTCTTCGTGCACACGCAGCGGCCTTCCTTGCACGTGGCAGGTGATGCCCACAGGCTGTTGTTTCGGGTCCTGCCCTGCTGGTGCTTGTCGTGGTGTCCCTGTCCCACCATCCTTGCCTGGGGAAGCTGGTGTCCCAGCCCTGCTGACCTCCCTTTCTTCCCCATGAGCGCAGGGATAAGGCCCTTCCTCAGCTGCAGGGGCTCTGCTTTGCTCACACTGCATGGTCTGGAGCAGCCACGAGCTTGCCTGTGTGCCTTGATCGACAGTGTGTGCCAAGGCATCAGGCTGTGCTGGCTGCTGGCTGGCTCCAGGGCTCGCATCATCAGGATGGCTCAAGGGGGCAGACCCCAGCCCCACGCCTGCCTCCTCCAGACCCACAGCAGGAGGTGTGGGGCCATGTGGGACAGGCCCCTGGCTCTCAGATCTCAGTTCTGTGCCAGTTTCTCCATCAACGCTCTGAACGAGGCTGACAGGCTCAGGCGAGGAGGGCGATGGGGATTCCAGTGGGGCCATTTCACTGCAGCACCCGGCAGTGATGTCTTGTGCAGAGCTGGGTGGCAGCACTGCAATGGAGGAGCTGCTGAGTCCAGCCTCCTCCGAAACACCTTCAGCTGCCATCGCACCCTGCTCGGGATCATCCGGGGCAGAAGAGGCCGCTGCTTCTTGAGGATTCTCCATCGCAGGCACTTGCCCTTCAGGAGGAATGCTCTGTGCTCTCAGGAAAAAGGAGGAGCTTCCCAAGAGCTGCTGGCTTTTCAGGGATAGACTCATCCTCTCATCATCCCCTTGAAATATCCTGCCTTCTCCCACTGATGATGTTGAAGACTCAGGCCTGGATTGAGGCAGGAACTGCACGTGCTCTTGATTTACCTGGATGAGAGCACTAGTTTCTTGCTGGGGTCTTTGAAGTGGAGGCAGGGCAAGACGCGATGGCTTGAGCTTCTGCTCTTCCCTTCTCTTCCCTGAGTCCAGAGCCACCCCAGCACCAGGAACAGGTGGGAAGCATTCCCTGGCAGCAGCTTTGCTGGAATTTGCAGCCACCCTCTCCAAAGCCATGTTCATTCTGTCCAGGACTTTCCTGGCCACCTCTTCCTTGTCCAGGGCAAAGGCCCTGCCTTTGGGTGAAGACCTGCAGGACGTTTCCAGAGCAGGCAGCTTGGTGTGACTTGCAGATCCTGCTGGTTTCACTGCAGAGTCCTCCAAGCCTCCCTGTGTCTGCCAAGCTGCCTTGGCTGGGAGAGGTGGGAAGCTGGGCACGTCTGATGTCCCCGCTTTTCCAGGAACCCTGCCAAGACGTGTCCTGCTGGGTCCTAAAGAACTCTTTCTTACAGGGCCGGTGGAGGGATGCAGATCTTGCACTGTGCAGAAGACACCACTGGCCTTGTCCTCCACCGCCTGCAATCGAAGCCCACCACACAGGCCAGGTTACTTTTCCTTTTCCCTCCCTCCATGCTTCCCAGATGGATGCTTGGCTGTCACCGCCGCTCAGCTCTGTACCTGTGCGATGCCATGTTGGGAGCAGCGTGAGCTCTGAGGGCTGGGCAGCGGCGACAGCCAGTCCCTTCGGTGGGACGAAGCTGGGGTCCGTCTGCGCTGCACTGCTGCGGGCAGCTCCTGCTGGCCCACCTGTGGGGAGAAGGAGGCCCGTGATGGGGACACTTGTGTTGGTACGAGCAGCTCCTAAGCACAGGAAACCCCAGCGTCGTGTCGAAGGGAACCTCTTGGCTGAGCAAAATCCGGCTGAGCTTGGCCCATACCTGCTCTCTGCCCTCAGCACAGAGCTCATGGGGTTCATGTGGGCCTTGGGGCATCCAGATCATGGAATCATTATGTTTGGGAAAGATTTTCAAAACCATAAAGGCCAACTGTAAGCCCTTCAGCACCACGCCTGCTATACATATCCCTACATGCCTCATCTACACGTTTCTTGAACACTGCCAGGAACAGTGACTCCACCACCTCCCTGGGCAGCCTCTTCCAATGCTTTACAATTCTTCCCATGTGGAAAGTTTTCCTAGTATCTAACCAGTTCCTCTCCTGGTGCAACCTGAAGCCATTTCTTCTTTTCCTATCAGTATGTTAGAGATCAGCCTCCCCTCACTGCACCCTCCTTTCAGGTAGTTGTAGAGAGCAATAAGGTCACCCCTGAGCCTCTCTTCTCCATACTAAATAACCCCAGCTCCCTCAGCCGCTCCTCATAAGGTCTGTGCTCCAGACCCTTCACCAACTTTGTTGCCCTTTGGAAATATTCCAGCACCTCAACGTTTTTCCCATGCCCAAATCTGAATACAGTATTCAAGGTGCGTCCTCACTGGCACTGAGTACAGTGGGACGGTGTAGGTCAGACTGCTTTTCCCACGCCCAGGAATACAAGTCCCCTCACTGGAGGAGCTCCTGCCCCACTATCGTGACCCAGGGCTCCTTCCTCGCCATCCTCGTGCTCTCCATGTGGGTCCTGGCTCTGCCTCCCACCTCTCCCTCCAGCCTCAACACTCACCTCACTCGTGCAGTCTTGTGCACTGGAATTCCTTTCCGTGGATGAGGAGCAGGAATTACCCTGCTGCTCCTTCTCCATCTCTGGGAACCTCTCTGAGGACCTCTCGCACGGGCACCAAGGGGAGTTGCTCCCTGCTGGTTGCGCCGCTCTCCTCAGAGTGAAGACCCTAGCAGGGACACGGTCACCTTGGGGACTGCCCCATCACAGTGGCCTGTGGGTGTGATGCCACCCCCATCACAAAGCCCTGGGAGTCGCCATGGGGACACCAGGCACCGCGTCGTTTCCTCCTCTCCCCACTCCTCAGCAGGTTCCTGGGGCGCAGGACGAGTTGTCCTCTCCACAGCTCTGCGCTCCCCAGGCCTTGCAGAGGCTGCCCCTTGTCAGGCACTCCATAGCAGACACCCACCACGAGGCCACCCCCGTCCTCGTCCCTGTGCTCTCGATTGCCTCTTGGTTCACCCCAAGGCAGAGCTCCCTGCATCCCGCTGCTCCCTCCCTGAGCTTCTCTTTCCCACATCACCCCGTGGCTATTCCTTGCCATCCCAGGCCATCACTTCCTCACCCTTTTTGGAGTCCTCCTCCTCCCCGAGTTGCTCCCACTTTGAGGCTCTCCTCACCAGCGTGGCCACCTGCTCGACCATCAGGTCAGCACATGGGAACAGCCGCGTTTTGCACCCCCCCAGCTCCATGTGACACCAATCCCAACCGGCCACCAGGAAAAGACAAAACACTTGGGACTCTTGTGCTTAGGTTCCCAACATGGGCTTGTTTCTGCCCACACTCATTTACCACCCCCGAAATTCCTGCCCTGTGGGTGCAGCACTGAGTGGCAAGAGTGGAGAAGGGAGTTAATACCATTTATTAATTGCAATCAATATGTAAAGAAATTGTTCTTGTCCCCATCTAGTTGCCCTGCCTAGCTAAGAGACATTAGCTATCGTCTTAATATGTAAGAAATCCTTTTCAGTTTTATTGGTATGTACAGGGTTTTTAACAAGGTTCTAGAAGGGGAAATGCGTGGGAAGAATATGGCAAGTGTAGGAGAACAGTTAAAGGAAGGGAAAGAAGGGAAAGCATGGGAAAATTACTAAAAGCATAGGGAAAAGTGCGAAAGTGTGGCAAATGAGCGCAAGAGTTGGAAAATAATAGATGGCAAATGTAAGCTTTGGAAAAGAAATTGAAATGGCGGGAAGAGGTGCAAAAATATTTTGAGAAGTGTCCAGATCATGGAAAACAGGGAAAAACATGGGTAAGGAACGATAGTGTAGGAATATGGTCAAAAGTGTGGGAATGGTTACAAAAGTGGAAAGAGTGTGAAGTGATGGGAAAAAAGGAAAGCGCAAGAACACCAAGAGCTCAGTAATATCGAGAACACATGGGAAAAGAAGGAGAGGTTGGGTAAAAGATGGAAGGGTAGGAAAATCTTCACAAGTGTGGGAAAATGGTCACAAGCATGGGAGGGAATAATTGTGAAAGAGAAGGAAAAAAGTCAAAGTGTGGGAAAATTATCAAAGTAGTGGAAAATGTGAGAAAAATGTGGGAAGAAGTGGCAAAGTGCAAGAATACTAGTGAAAATGAATCTGTGGGGAAAACAACCAAAGCAGGAGAAAAACAGACCGTGTGTGAAGCCTTGTGGAAGGGTCCAGGGTCCCCCACATCTCCAGCATTCCCTTGCTCTCAGAAGGCGTCTGCCTCCAGGGAGGAGGGACGCTCCTGCCTTCTTGTCACCGCCAGGTGCCTGCAATGTGCCCCTGCTCTGCTGCCTGTTGCTGAGGGTCCCCAAGGCAGCCCCACTGTCTGCAGACCCCTCTCCTACCATGGAGCAGGCCTGCCTGCGCGGTGCCTAGAGACCCCAGCAAGGCTGCGCTTAGAGGTGAAGGTGTCACTGTCCTCGGTGAAAGTCTGATTGGGGCCAAGGGCAGGAAAGGACAAGAGACAACAAGGACAAGCAGCAGCAAAGGGAATTTCAAGAGAGTTTAAGGACAAACTAATAATAATTTTTGTAGCTGAGCAGCACTGGGACAGGAGCCAGGAGTTTTCCCTGGTGAAACCACCTACCAACCTGATACAAGAGTAAAGTTAGCCCTTCCCAGATCAACCTGGTTGCCTTCCACCTCAAGAGGAATGCCTGTGTTCAAAAGGACAAAGCAGGGGATTTTGTGAACTCTCGCTTTAGCAAGGGCATTGGAAAGGTTTCTTATAGTCTCCTTCTAGTCAAATTGTGAACTGATCTGCAGAGTGGACCATAAAGCAGGTGGATGGAGTATCAGGCTCACTGAGAACAGTGATCAGCAGTGCAGTGCTGCCAAGCGGCAGCTGGCTATTAGTGGCATCCCTCAGTGATCAGCCTGTGGGACAGGACTGCTTCATCATAACATCATAACATCAAGTTCCTGAATAAGTCCCTGTATCTGGTCAGCCTGTGATTTGGCAGCCTGAGGTCACCCTTAGCCCATTTCCTCTTCATTTCCTCTAGGGGTGTGAAGAGTTTCAGTGGAGGGAGTGATAGAAGGTGTTAAGGGTGCAGCGACTAGCGCAGAGACCTTGGGGTGATGTGCCTCTCCCATGTCTGAAGCACGCTTGACTGTACATAAGGAGGACTTGGCCTAAGGCAGTGGTGGCATCCAGTTGTTTGGACGCTGTCAGGAAACCACTCCAAAGGGTCCTGGTTTTCCTATAGGTGCCCTGCTGTATCTGCTAGAGACATAGGGTTGTGCTGGACACCCCAGGCAGCCCACCTGTCCCTGTGGGCCTGTTTTGGTGTCACTGAGTCAAGTGCCTGCACTGATTGACATCAAGTGCTTGCAGTGTCTGCATGTGCCTCAGCTGCCTAGTCGAGGAGCTCTGGTGGCAGTGGGCATGTGGTGTCCTTTCAGGTCACCAACTCCCTACCTGGTCCCCAGTTCATGCTCTTGACGGAAGTAGGTGCATGCCTTCAAGCACCTCGCTCGCTTTCAGTGTCACCATGTGCTTGTGTGTGAGCAGCTGGCTTTCCCCCTCCATCCCCAGGTATTTAAAAGGGAGCATAGAGCAGGATCTTGCTTGCACACAGCCTTGCTGTGCTCCCTTCTGCCTGCACAGGGGGAATCCCACCTCCTGGGTGCTTTTGTAGAGCACATGGGAAAGATCTGAATTCCCCTCCAGCCCAGGGCCTCCTAGGCCAGCCTGAGAAGCCCAACCTGGCTCATCTGAGTCAATACCTGAACTCTGGGAAAATGAGCTCTCTTCTCGTCCCCATCTAGGGGTCCTGCCCAGCTAAGAGATGCCAATAGGGTCTTCCAGAGTGGGACATTCCCACCTCTTGCAAATAACCATCCTCTGATGAGAACAACTGCAATGCTGGCATCAATCTTCCATCAGTGCTTAGACAGGGATCACTGCTGATTATTTCAGTCCATTCCAGTAAACATTCCCCAGGAGGAAGGAGCACGAGGGATGGAGAAATTCATGAGTACAGCTGGGCCTCTGCTCCTGAGCTGGCTCAGGCTCCTGGGATAGAGTGAGCTCATGGCAACCTGTTGATGCTGCTGAGAGAGAGGTTTGTCCAGGAACAGAACCAGTGCCAGCAGGAGCAGCGCTCTGGGCACTGCCTGCTCAGGCTGCCAGAAGATGAGAATGATGAAGCACGAACAGAAACAGACACAGGAAAAGAAAAAGAGAAAGAAAAAGACACAGAAAGGAAAAAAAAAGAGCGAGAAAGAAATGAAACAGAAACAGGAAAAAAACAGAAGCAGACAGAATAAACAAAGAAGAGAAAGAACAAAAAGGAATAACAAAGGAGATGGAAAATACAAGGATAAGAGATAGAAAAAAGAAAAAGAAGTAAAAGAAGATGGGAAAGGGAGTGTAGCATCCCCAGGGCCACGTGTGAAGGCAAGTCCTAGATGGACTTTATACTGGCCCTCTCTTGTCCCTAGGGTCTGAAATCGTGGGGCTACACACACAGACCTGCAGTGGGTATGATTTTTGTGCCAGAGCTCGATTGGAAAGAAAGACGCAACACTAAAACAATGATACAGGAATATATATTTAAACAATAACAATAAAAATAACAATATAATAAACAGTAACAACAAAAAACCCAATATCAATAAAACTAACAACAACATCAACAATATGAACAAGAAAAAATACTGGTATAAAAGGCTCTTCAGAAAAATCCAAATAAAAGGTTATGGCCGGAGTCCTCATGCCCAGCGCTTCCAGGCAGCAGCCAGAGTGAAGGGGAGCTTGGTCTGCAAGGGAAAAGGAGGCATCAGCAGGGCCGAGGAGCGGCTCGGGGGCTCCCGTGGAGCAGAGGCTCTTTGGCGGCTGCGCGGGCTCTTTGGCAGCAGCGCTGCCGTCATTGGTGCCCTGGCAGAGGCTTGGCGTGGCCAGCGCAGCCCAGAGGCCGGCAGAGGGGCTGAGGCAGCAGGTGCCCAGGCCTTGGGCGCTCCTGCGCCCTGTGCAGCTCTGCCCCGGCGCCGCGGCCCGCCAGAGCGCCCGCACACCTGGGCCAGGCTCCCGCGCGGCTGCTCCCCAAAGGCAGCGCGGAGCAGCGCCAAGGGGCCGGGCACAGCCCCAGCTCTGCCCGTGCAGCCGGCAGCAGGGACCATACCTGGGGGCTGCAGCCGGAGCTCTCCCAGTCCATGGGCTCCTCCTGGCTGCAGCCAACCAGGCAACGGCTCCCTATCATCTGGAAGAGAGCAAGAGACCTTGGTGGCGATGTTGCATTGGGAAGAGGAAGGAAAGGGCATCCAGTGGCTGCGGGGGCTGTACCTGGCTGCTGCCATAGCTGAGCCACTCCATGGGCTCAGATTCATTTCCTGCTGGCCCTCTGTCCATATGAGGTGCCTGCAAGAGAGAAGGAGGCGTTTGCAGGGCAGGACCGAGAGCTGGAAGTGTCTGGACCCAGGATCTCTCCTTATGCAGTGAGAAGCAGGAAAGTAGGAAGAGTCCAGGCTCAACCCCAAATCTTCCGTTGCAGCCGGCTGCAGGGTTCAATACCTGAAGGGCAGAGCTGGAGTATTCCCACTCCATTGGCTCCTCATCCTTGCAGCCAGCCAGTCCTTGTGTGCTTGCAGTCTGGAAGAGAGCAGGAGAGCTTGTGTGGACGGTCATGGTGGCAGCGCTGGCTCTGTGCGTGGGACCTCGTGTACCCTGCGTGTGCAGGGCAGGCGGTGCACAGAGCCAGGGCGCCAGGCTCAGGCAGCAGCCCCCGAGGCCTTGGCCGCTCCTGGCCCTGGCGCAGCTCTGCCCCAGCACCCAGGCCTGCCAGAGCTCCCTGCCACCTCTGCCACCAGCCCTGCGGCTGCTCTCGCAGAGCCAAGCGCCAGCCGTCCCCGCACAGCCTCTGCCTGCATGCACAGTACCTGCACAGAGCTTTCCCACTCCATGTCCTCAACTTCAGTGTTAGCCATTTTCTTTCACTCTCCTGAGTCTGCAATGGAATGGAATTGTTCACATTTGCAGCCATAAGCACCAAGTGTCGCGCCGTGGCTTTCTGTCCTCCCCTGGAAGGCAGCACCCAGGCTACCCTGGAGCCCCGCAGCTCCCCTGCATCTTGTGGGCACCACGGGTGGCCCCTGGTGCTGCGCGGCCCTGCTGCTCACCTGGCCTTGCTGCTGTGTGGCCAGCACTGGGGCCACTGTGAGGCGCAGCCCTGGGAAGCATCCGTGTTCCCGTGGCGATAACTGCCCCTCTGGGATGTTCCACTGCTGCGTGGGGGGAGGAGGGCAGCGGTGGGGGCCAGGGGGGCCGCCGTGAGGAAGGGTCTGTGTGTGCTGGACTCCCCCTGCACTGCTGAGCCTGGCGGCAGAGAGCAGTGCGTGGCCGTGGGCTTGCTGGGTGCCAAGGAGGGCTCCTCACGCAGCCCCATGGTGCTGCTGGCGGCTGCCTGCCCAGAGGTCAGACTGTACTTGGGGCTCTGCTTCCATCCCTGCAAGCAGCCTTGAACGCCTTGATCTCTCTTCCCGGCTCTCTCCTGCCCTTACAGCCTGATAGACTTGAGCAAGTTTTTTTTCCATGGTCGAGACGTGTTCCTTGGTAGCGCAATGAGTGCCAAGGGCAGTTGTGCCCAGGGCCGGGTGTGCATGTCCTCAGCAGAGCCCTTGTGAGTTGGTGGTGGCCTGGGAGCCCCTGATGCTGCTGGGCTCCTTCTCTTGTCCTGCCATGCACCTTGCAGGCGCCATGTGCTGTGGCTGAGAGCAGCCTTGGTGCGGCTCCTGCACTGCTGCCCCTGCCACGGCTTCCTAGGGCTGCAGAGGGCAGAGCAGGCACAAATGTGCCCTCAGCAGCAGCAGCAGGGACCTGCAGCTGCTGCAGCTCTGCCCAGCACTGGGCTACAATGCTCACTTGCTAACAGGGGCGAATTCCCTGCCTTTGGATAAGGTGGGAAAACCAAGGGCAGAAGGAGCAGGAGATATCCGCGGTTCCATCGGGTGTTCCCTCACGCATAGGAAAGCCCTCCAAAAGCAAGCAGCGCAACCCCTGCCACCAAAGTGCTGGAGCCCAGGGGAGGATCTTGCTGCTGGCCAAGCTTGCTTGCTGGCATGCCGCAGTGCCCCTGCGAGGCAGAGCGCAGCTGCTGGGAAGGGGCTGGTGCCAGAGGTGCGCGGAGGGCTCTGGGTGGCTCCCAAGCAGCCGCAGGGCTGGTAGTGTGGGGATTTACCAGCAGGCATTTGTCTGCTGCCCTGGGAATGCTGGAGGGGAAGTGTGAAGCAGAGCAGTCTTCCCTGTACAAACAGGCACACTGTGTTCCCTCTGTGCAGGCACTGCCCTCGCTCAGCACTCACCTTGCTCTGGGCTCAGCTCTCTTGCCACCTGCCTTGCACAGTTCAATCATGAAGCTTCTGCATCCAGAGGCCAATCACACTCCTCTCCTGGCTGCTGCACTTGTCCCCTCTCCACAGTGCTTAACTCTGACCTTTTTTGTAGGGCTCTTTTCTTGGCATGACCTTGTTGTTTCAAGACCTTTTTCAGGGTCTCACAGGCATCACTGATGAAGGTCTCAGCACATACGTTTAACTCTGAATGGATCTGGTGAACTTTGACTATTGCATTTGCAATGTGCTCCCCTGCAAGTGTGCTCCTATCTTGGGATACATCACCAGTATTTTGGGAGGGCTGTATAGCAATAGTCCGTTTGTTTTTGCAGTGTGATGTTCAGAGGCTCCAGATGATCGTCCTTCTGTGACATGGCTTGAGGTAGGTGCCTGTTGTCCCTGCAGCTGTAGCTCACAAATAATATCCATGAGAAGCCTCAAGATTTCCGAAAACTTGCAATCAAAACAATACTCAAAATGAGATGTTATGAACTGTTGCAAGGCGGCTGCAATGCTCTCAGCAGCATCTCTGGTGTTTTGTGAATAGAAAGCAAAGAAGCTGCTTAATCAAACCTAGGCAGTTCTGCTTGCCAACCTCTTATTTCTCCCAATTCTCCCCCTCACAGAGCTACAGTGGCAACGCGCTGCTGCCTTTCCCATCTGCACAAGAGCCTGGGCTCAAAGGAGTCTCACGTGCTGCCCTTGCTTCGACATATCACCCAAAAGGTCTGCTGCAATCTCTGGAGCCCCTCACCAGCAACATTTTTTCCCACACATGTGGAGGAGGCATCTCCAAAGGTTCTGCCCTTACTCCACTACAAAACAACCCTCCACACAGCTCCACAGGCCCTCCTAAAACCGTGCAGCGACGGCTCCAACTCTTTCATCCTCTGCAGCACTCGCTCGAGCTGGTCTCCGCCAGCTCCTGCACTTCTCTCAGGCTCCAGCTCCAGGGAGTGCAGGTTTTAGTGAGCCATTCCACCTTGGAGCATTTCTGCAAAAGAAACCAGGAGGAACGAATGGTGAACAAACTGGAGAGAGGAGATGGAGGAGGTGAAGTGATTGGAGCAACCCTCTAGCCCTGCTCAGGGCTGCTTTGCGTGTTGTCTGCTCTGCTTCCATTGCACTTCTCCAGCTCCAGCTCTTTCACCCTCTGCAGCACTCGCTCGAGCTGCTCTCCGCCAGCTCCTGCAGTTTTCTTGGGCTAGTCCAGCTCCACGGGGTGCGGGTTTTAGCATGCCGTTCCTCCTTGGAGCATTTCTGCAACAGAAACCAGGAGGACATGAGGAATGAATGGTGAATGAACTGGAGAGAGGAGATGGAGGAGGTGAAGTGATTGGAGCCAGCCCTTAGCCCTGCTCTTGCCTGCCTTGCGTGTTGTCTGCTCTGCTTCCATGACACTTCTGCCTGTTATGGTGGACTTGTCGGCCCCTTCTCCAAGCCTGAATGTGCAGAAAGCTCAGTTTGCAACTAGAAACAAAAAGATCTTATTCCTGGAGCTCCCTGCATTGTCGTGCTTTTGAGAGGCCACTGTCCAGGATGGAGACGGGCTACACCAGGAGAGAAGGGCTTTCCTAAGAACTCCCAGAGGGTGCTTGGGGATGACTTTCCCCCCATTCCCAAATTCCGCACCCTGCATCAGCTCTGCATGGACCTACACACTGATTTCCATGCCAAAAGACCTGTGCTTCAACATATCACCCAAAAGATCTGCTGCAATCTCTGGAGCCCCTCACCAGCAACATTTTTTCCCACACATGTGGAGGAGGCATCTCCAAAGGTTCTGCCCTTACTCCACTACAAAACAACCCTCCACGCAGCTCCACAGGCCCTCCTAAAACCGTGCAGCGACGGCTCCAACTCTTTCATCCTCTGCAGCACTCGCTCCAGCTGGTCTCCGCCAGCTCCTGCACTTCTCTCAGGCTCCAGCTCCAGGGAGTGCAGGTTTTAGTGAGCCATTCCACCTTGGAGCATTTCTGCAAAAGAAACTAGGAGGAACGAATGGTGAACAAACTGGAGAGAGGAGATGGAGGAGGTGAAGTGATTGGAGCGACCCTCTAGCCCTGCTCAGGGCTGCTTTGTGCGTTGTCTGCTCTGCTCCCACATCACCTCTGCTGCTTTTTGGGGGTTCCTTGGCCCCTTGTGCAGGCCTGAAATTGAAGAATGCTTGTTTGGAGAGGAGGAACAAAAAGTCATTCATCCTGGATCCCCACACATTGTCATGCTTTCCAAAAGTCTGTTCTCACAATCCCCAAATCCTGCATCCTACATCAGCTCAGCACAGACCCACACACTCGTACCCAGGCCACAAGAGCTGTCCCGCCAGTGCAACCTTCCCCACTTCTCCAGCTCCTGCCTTGCTGGGAGAAAACAAGGGAAGCCCCAACTCTCCGCAGCGCCAAGCGTCCCTGTGAACCCTGAGCTTTAGCTCCTTGTTGTGGCCCATGTGTCTTGTCGCGCTCTCTCCTGAGCGCGGCCAGGTGCTGCCTGTGCTGGCTGCAGTCGCGCAGGTTGCAGACGCCCCATGGCGAGATGAGGGCAGCAAGGAGGCGGCGCTCGTGGCGCTCCCGCGCAGGCTGCCTTGCCAGGAGGAGCGCTGGCCCCGCGGGAGCTGCTCCCCTGCGCGCGCGGCCCTGCCCAGCGCCGGGGGCCTTGGTTCCCAGCAGCCAGCGCGGAGCCGTGCTCCTCGCTGCGCCGCCTGGCCACGCACCCGCTGCTGCGGCAGCGCCGCACAGCCTCGCAAGAGCAGCTCGCAATGCCCGCAGCGAGCGCTGGGCTCCTCCTGCCCCTGCAGGGACAGCAGCACAGCAGCCCTGCGCCCTGCACGCGCACGGGGCGGCTGCAGCCAGCGCTCTCCCAGCCTCCCCCTCCCACGGAAACTCCTCTGCTCACCCACATGGACAACTCACTTGGCCATCCTTGCTCATGTAGCCTCCTCTCCTCAGTCTGTGCAGGTTGTCTTTGTGGTTGGAGGACTCCCACAAATGGGGGTCCTGCAGACACTTGTACTCATTGCCCAGTACGTGACAGGATGGATGTGCAAGAGCAAAGAGAACAGATGTCTGTTGAAGCTTTAAAATACATTGTGCATGTCAAGATGAGGGTAAGGTGGATGAGGGAAGAGACCAGGACACTTTGGAGATTTGTCAGCCCATAGGGTAGCGCTCTCCAGGCTCTGAGCTTGAGGGTGATTCCATGCTCAGCACATAGCTCAGCTCTAAGCCTGGGGGAATGGTACCCAAAGGAAAGCTTATTCCTTTTGGGAGACTCTTCACTGTAGGAGAATCCTCAGCTCTACAGCTCCTGTCTCGTGGCTGTGTCTAAAAGGATCCTTGACCCATTTCCCCAGCAGAGAACTCCTGGCATTTACAGCTTTGCAAAGACAGAGCTCACAAGAAGTTTTTGGTCCCTGCAGAGAGTCTTTTGGGGCTGCATGAGCATCGCTGGCCCTGCTGGAAGGAGCCCGTCCCCTGGCCGCCTTGCTGCCTGCTGCACGCAGGGCCCCGCTGCACACTTCTCCAGGGCCACACGCCAGGCTACCCTTGGCTCTGCAAGCTCCTGCCTGGGCACAGAGCTGTGCTGGGACCTGCTCTCCCACCTCCTGGACACCACCTGGCTCCTGCTCCTGCCACCTCCTGCCTCCTCGCAGCGCATGCACCAGCCCCTGTCCCACTGAGGACTGCAGCTCCCGCTGACAGCAGGATGTGCCACTGCTTTGCTCTGGGAATGTCCCTCTTGCAGGATGCTCGCTGTGTCAGGGCAAGGAAAGGAAGAAGAGGAGGGGACTTTTCTAGCCCTTTTTGACTGCTTTTACCTCTTCCCCCAGCTTAGTCATGTAGAAGACAGGGCTGCAGTTTGGCTCCAAAGGGATCTTGACCTCACACAGCAAGTTCAGCAGCTCAGTCAAATTTCCCTGAGTTGCTGCCTGCTGTGCGCGGGCTCCAAGACAGAGGCGCTCCTGGGCCTTTGGAGCGCAGGCTGCAGAGCCTTCCTGCAGAGCAGCTCCCAGGAGTGCTGCCGTTCAAGCAGCGTGGTGACCTGGTTCAGGAACGGCACGGCGACCACCCCCAGGCCGCTCGGGCCATCAGCTCGCTAACACCAATGTGGTGGACGGCAAATGGCATTTATTGATGGGTAACAAGGTGTTATATAGCTAAGGGTTACAACGTCACATCCGTCTGCTTACATCATAAACTAAACGCTATTGGCTATTAGGGGCCTTTTCTTTCCGTACAGCGCGGTATCTTCCGGCCGCCGGACCCTAACTATCTGCAACATTTCCCCCCTCCCTATGCATAACAAAACTAGCTAAAATATAACTATCTTATTCTTACTTATTCTTATCTTATTCTAATTACTTATTCTTCTTATTATCTTATTCTTATTACTATCTTATTCTATTCTTATAGTTTATAACAATCTTAAAATTATATATCATAAACTTGACATAAAAACATAAGGCACAAAGAAGAAGGCACGTAGAAGGTAGGGGATGACAGGTAATACCGGGGTGTAGGAATAGGGTGTACCTTGGGATAACTTGGGGATAATACTGAGTGGATATATTCTTAAAGCAGTTGTCGGTGTTCTACTAACATGATGTTAATCTTCTCTAGCCGACTCTTGACAAACGGCATGAGCTTATTCAATATACAGGGTCCAAAGATCAGTGTCATCATGATCATTGTGATCGGCCCTATCAAGGTGGATATCAGGGTGGTTAACCACACTGAAACGGTGAAACAATTTTTGTACCAGCTGCGTTTGGAACAGGGTTCAATGGGTGTTGGTTGGCAAAGCGTGGCACTGAAAATTGGTGACCCTGTAGTTATTTTTGTACTAATTACTCGAGATTGTTCGATCTGTTCAAGTACTCATTTAAAGGGCTGATGTGACTCTATTTCTCCTATAGTGACAAGCTCCAAAATTTAGATCACGCAAAGGCATCGCGGCCCCCTCTTGCGGAGGCTGTTTTGTTGTTTTCTGGATTTTGTCGGCGTGGAACTCACAGGCTCGGGCGGGACGCCTGTCACCGGGGCGTCCGATGATCCGGTCCTGTGAACAGAAACTCACAATTTTCATTAGTTTTATTTTGAAGGTCTGGTTTAATAGACTTAAGCGGGCACCACTTGACTCTGCCATCTTTCCTCACAGTGACCTTTGGGTCGATCTTGGCATGGGGGGAGCGCTGCCAGCGAGTCCCCCAGCCAAGGGCAGTTTACTGCAACGTGGCCTGCCTGGCCACATTTAGAACCTGCCATTACGTTGGCTATTGCGGTGTGAACAGCCACCTGAATTGGGGTCAGATGCTCTTCCTTTGCAACATGCTTAATCATGTCTGCGATACTTGACCCCGCCGGCAATGATCGCAGGATTTCTTTGGTTGCCGAATTGCATTGTTGGCGTAAACATTCCGCTACGACCGGGCCTTTTGCCTCCGTGGGCAGGGACGAAGAGTCGACCGCTGCCTGGAGACGATCTACAAATTGTGTAAAGCTCTCACTTTCACTTTGCTTTATTGAGGACCATGGCGATGGTCTGGCAACAACTCTACAGGCTGTGCGAATGGCTTCTCTGGCCGCACGAGTAGTTGTCATAACTTCATGGGCCCGCAGGCCATGGGCCTGCGCCTGGGGGGTGATCATTGTTGGATCTGCACTTCGTACAGTTGTCTTCCCATTCTTGTCTGAAAACGATCATCCCTGCTCCATCAAAGATTAGCCTACAAGTTTGTTTTATATCGAACGGGAGCAGATCGTCCCCCCCGAAGATACCATCTATGAGGGTTGAGACCATGGTAGAATTAGTCCCTTTATCTGCAATTGCTTTAACAATCGCTTGTACGTCCTTAGATTTTATCAGCGAGTGGACCCTCTGTCCCCGCTCCGTCACCCGGACCGGGAACGCTAGCGCGGCCGATGGGGCCCACTCGGCACATGCGATCTTTATTTCCTTCCAGTCCGTGAGAGGGGTTTCTCCCCTTCGCGGTTTTTCTTTAATTCAGATGGGAATATTTTGGCTCTTAGCTCTGTTTACCTTCTTTTTCTCCTCCCTTAAGTTTGAATCAGTTGTGACCCACTCGTCCTCACTAGTGTCTGATCCGGAGTCGGAACTCGACTGACTGGTCACTTCCGGGCTCCGGTACTTTCTCGTTGGGCTCCGGCCCCGCCTACTTCCGTCCCGCCTACTTCCGTTGCGGGCGGGCTGTTCCCCCCTCCTTGGCTCGCCCCGCCTCCTACTCACAGAGGCGTTTTGTGAAATGGCCGCTCTGATCGGTTCTCAGCGCCTCACTCGGGCCTCCCTCACCTGGCCGGTCACCCGAACCACCTTTCTCCTCCTTGTTGTCCTCCTCTCTTGTTTATCTAACGGTTCCCGTCTGTTCCCGCTGGGAGCATCCTCGCACCGCCCTTCTCCTTGTGGCTCAGCGCCATTTTGAGGGGCATAGGGTGGTGGCCTGACCCAGGTGTCTCCATGCTCTGACTTCCTTTCGATATTTCTGGCTTCCTCAGCTAGATCGCCCCAAACAGATTTCAGCTGTTTTTGCTCCTCTGTAAGCGGGACGGGGTTCGGGGATGGAGGGGATGTATCGCCCTCTTGCAGATCTTTAGGCTCAGCAGAATCACCATCATCTGGGGAGTGCAAAGTCTGTGCGGCTGCCCCGACTCCCATTTTCGGGGTGACCAACAGTCCCCTGCTCTTGTATAGCTTTTCTGCAGTGCTTGTACAACTTTTCCCCAAGCCTTAAGGTTTTTCCCACAACCCGAAGACATCGTCTCCTCGACTAACACCTTGGTACATTTGTCCCACACTTCTGGGTGGAGAATATCCACCGGTTGGTCTATAACCTTAATTTTTAAAAGCCTCGCAACAGCGAGAGTAAAATCTTTGGGTTTACAATCAATACCCCCTGAATACCTGCCTGAAGTCCAAGGGCTCGATCTTGATGTTCTCTGCAGGGAAGAGGAGCAGGGTCAGCGCTGCAGCAAAGCGGGTGGCTGGAGCCAGGTGTGAGGGAAGAGCGCCCATCTTTACGGTGCCGTCTTTGCAACCCCATCCTGTAGAGGAGCACCCACCCACTGCCCACCAGAGGGGACAAGGGAAATGGAGGGTGGCCCAGTGCTGCCAACTCACCGGGAACAGTCACCTTGGGGCGTTTCAGCCACTGTTGCCAGGCTGGGTTCGTGGCCAGCTTGAAGATGGGTCTTCGGACCATCAGCACTTTTTCTGGCCCCAGCCACAGTGGCTCTTGCACCACACAGAAGGTGCCAAGCCCCGTAATCAGCACACCCTGCAGAGGCAAAAGACAAGGTGAAGGCATCAGCCTTCTGGAGATGGGCCAAGTGACGGGTGTCAGCATGTGGGGCTGCTGTCCCTCCTCCTGATGTTGCTGCTGCTGAGGAACTGTGGGGCAAGAGGGAGTCCTTGGGAAGCTTTGGAGGAGAGTCACTTTTCCAGGATTTTGTCCTTGGCCTGATCCAAGAATTTCCCAACATCCCAGAACTTGAGAAGATGCCAGAGTTCCCTGAGGACATAAAAGTAGGAAAATATCTCCATCTCTCGGCTTGGTCTCCTCCCTTTTGTCACCATGGGGCAAAGAGCTGAGGTGCCCCATAGTTTCCCGCACAGAACTGCACACGCTGTCTCTGCCGGCTTGCTGAGGAGCTGCTCTGGTACGCAAACCCTCCAAGATGCCCCAGTCCCAGCCCTCGAGGGGTCCTCAGCCCCCATTTTTAGACTGCAGAGCCCAGGGCTGGTGTGGAGCAGGGAGAGGGGCAGGGAGGTAGGACCAAGGACTGTGGGCACCTGACCCCTGGGGAAGCAGCTCCCCAAGGCCTCACCCTCCACGGAGACTTCTGTGCCACGTGCTTTAGGTGACCCTGCGTGTGCAGGGGTTGGACTGGATGATCCCTAGAGGTCCCTTCCAGCCTTCAGCATTCTGTGATTCTGTGATTCTATGATCTTGCTCAGCCTGTGTCATTGGGGGAGTGTCCCAAGCTGTGAAGCCCCCGGCTGGACCTGGAGGGCACCTTGGTGGCTGGTCCTCCTTGTGCCGCAGAGCCCCGTCCCGTGTATCACAGTTTAGCTTCTGTTTTTTCATATTTTCCCTCCCTTTTTGCTTATTTTCATTTTTATTTCCATTTTTTTTGCATTGTTGTCTTTTTTGTTTTCACCTTTTCAAGGCTTTCTTTCCCCTTTCATTTCCAGCTCCCTCTTTTATCTTTTTTTCTTTTGTTATCACTCCTTTTATCCTTTATTTCCCTATTTCTCCCTTTTTGGATTTTTTCTTTGCTTTTCTCCTTTTTAGCTGTATCCTTTTTTCTGCCTCTCATTTTTTCCTTCATTCTTCGCCCCCTTTTACCTTTTTCTTTTCCCCTCTCTTCTAGTTTTTTCTTTTGTTCCCCCTTTAATAATTTTTCATGTTTTTTCTCTTTTTGTTTTTTCCTTCATTTTTCCTCTTTTTCATTCATTCTCCCCCTCTTTCAGCTTTTCTCTTTCCTTCTCCCTCTAATTTTCAGCCTTTTATTCCATTTCCCCCTCCTTTTTAGCTTTTTCTTTCATTTTTCCCCCTTTTTTCCCTCAGGTACTGTTATTTCGGTGAAGTTACTTTGACAGGTTCCTATTCAGAAAAGAGGTACCCACAGTGTTTTTAAGCCATTGGTGATGGAAGGAGGCTTGCGGGGACCGAGGCTCAGGAAAAGTCCCAATGTTGGGTCTGTCGTGTGTAATTGGTGGGGGCGCCAAGGGGGGACGTGGAGGTGCAGAGGGGGCAGGAGGCAGCGGGGCAGGACAAGGACAGGAGGGCGGGAACTTCCGTACAAAGTTTTAATGGCGCCGTTGGATGCGACGCGACGGCCCGGACGCCTGGGCCCCTCGTCCTGCCCCACAAGTGGCTTCGGGTGAAGCTGAGTTGGGGGGCCCAGGTGTCCGGGAAGGGCCCAGGCGTCCGAGGAGGGCCCAGGCGTCCGGGAAGGGCCCAGGTGTCCGAGGAGGGCCCAGGCGTCCGGGAAGGGGCCCAGGAATGAGTGGAGTATTAATGGGAATCAAAGTGTCCTCGAGGGTTATAACGGGGTATTAACCCCTTTAATCTGGGGGTATTAATGCCTTACTGAAATATTAATGGGTATCAAGGTGTCCTTGAGGGTTGTAATGGGGTATTAACCAGTTTTATTGGGGAGTATTAATGGGGTATTAATGCCTTACTGAGGTATTAATGGGTATCACAGGGTTTGCAATAGAGTATTGCTGGCAAAAAGTACTGCTCACCGCCCGTGAATCAGGACCTGGAGGTCCTCAAGTCGAAGTCCTTTTTTCCAGATTGTTTTTGATTCTTGCTGTTCTCCTAAGTCTGGTGCTGAGTGAGGATCTTTTGTTTTTTTTCTTTTGTTTTTGTCTTTTATTTTTCCTTATCAGGACTGGAAAATGTCCAAGCTCGTACTACAACATCCGCTTCTGGCCACTCTGGTATACTGGTGAGTTGTCAGTGCCCAACAATGAGTTTTGGTGAGGAGGGAATGTTTTGTGCTTTCCTTTTCTTGCTGGAGAAAACGTTTTAAAGGCAGTTTAAGAAAAAACCTAAATATCAGAACTTCATTTAATTTGCTTTTATCCCTCATTGTAGTGACAGGAAAAGGTGTATGAGCAGCTGTGTTGTGGGGCTGCATGCCATTTCCAAATAATGGAAGTTCCTTTCAACGGACTAGACTCCAAAGGAGCTGTATCAAATCCTCTTAGAGGATGGAAAGGAGAAAGAGGGAGGCAAATGTGGAGATGAGTGACAGAAGGTTCGGCCTGTGCGGAAAATCTTGCTGTCAAGAACTGAATGTCCACAAAGGAGACAGAGGAGTCCTAAAACTTTATTCGAATGAAGGGTGAGTCTGTGAGACTGTGGGGTCTCTCCAATTGCTGGAGGCTGCAGCCTCCCTTTATCCTAATTCCCCATCCGAGGGACGCCCTCTCCTTTTCCCCATTAGCTAAGGTACAAACAGCCCCAGAGGTGCAGGAAACTCCAGCCCCACGTCGAAAGGAAGCTCATGGTGGAGGAGGACCCAGCTGCCCCTGGCCCAGAGAGGCTCTCTGACCCTCCACACAGGGCTCCCAGGATCCATACAGGCCTTGCAGCATCCCAGGCGTGGTGCTTGGTGTTGGAGAACATCGCCACAGCCAGCAATAAGTAGCCTCTGGCCAGAGAAGGTCACGCCTGGCTGGCTTGCCCCACCATCCTTGTGCTCTCCATCCTTGTGCTCCCATCCCTGCTGCCAGCCTCTGCCTCCTGCCCGACCACTCACCTTCCTTGTGCGCTTGCACCTCACAGGATGCCCGTTGCTGGGCTGGGAGCAGGCGTTCGCCTGCCTCTCCTTCTCCATCTCCAGGGCACTTGCTCTGGATTGCTGCTCTGGGAACAAATGGGAGCTGCTCCTTTTGCTGGAGCTTCTCTCCTCAGTGTGACCCTGAAGGTGGTGCTCTAGCCCAGCACAGACTTGGTCGCCATGGGCACTGCCCCATCACAATGGCCCTGGGGACATGATGCCACTGCCATCACAAAGCCCTGGCGGTTGCCATGGGGACTCCCAGAGGTATGTCCTGGTGGTGGCCAAGGGCACCCACAACTCATCTCAGTGCCTTAGTAGTCACCGAGGGGAGTCCCAGAGCCCTCATTTCATCTTTCCATCCCAGGCCCTAATCCATTCCAATCCCTCAGAGATATGGGTGTCTCTGAGACCCCTGACCTTGGCCAGCCATTGAGCTGACAGCTCCAAATCCACAGGTCCCTTCTTTAGAAAGAGTGTCAGAATAGCAGATTCTTTGAGCCTGCAATGGGGGAGACAGCTGGAGGTAGGAATCCAATACCCTGCTGAAGGCAGGTCCCAGGACAGGTGTTGTCATTGGGCCTTTTCCAGTGAAGTTTTGATTATCTCTGAGGACAGAAGATTTGAGAACCTCTTTGAGTCCCTGTGCCATAGTTTGGCCTCCCTCATTGGTTTGTATTTGGGAGAGCACAGCCAGTGGGGCCACAGACATGTGCTGCTCCTCTTTTTGAAACAGTGGAGACCATGCCTGTATACCAGATCGCATTTGGGCTCTCCAGTTCTGCAAAGAAATGAACAAATGGGAGGGGGTTCAGCACAGGGACACCAAGTTGGTCAGGGTACATGCTGGAGTGTGGGACAGATAAGGAGAGGCTGGATCTTCATGCTGTGCACTAGTACCTTGTGGAGGGCACAGAGCAGCAGGATTTTCTTGGAGGGGCACACTAATTGCATGGAAGGCAGCAGGGAAAATATGGACAATGGGAAATTCTTCTCAGATGTTAAGAACAAATCTTTTTCTTCACAAAGTGTGGGATAGGAATGCAGAGAGATTCTCAGATCTTCATCCTCAGAAATCCCCTAATACAGGCTCAGGGAATCTGCTCTCCTGAGACAGGCTCTACAGGGTCTTTGCTTTAAAAGTCCTCAGCAAGTTTTCTTGGTCTGTGGTGTTTGAGATGGAGATGATGTGTCAATAAAGAGCAAACATGCTCTTAACACGTCTTCCTTCCTTCCTTGCAGAGGGCATGAGACGGGCCTGTAATTTCTGGTAGACTCCAAAACCATGGGTCTGGCCGGGCAGAAAATCTGGGCAAGTTCCTCCAGATCCCCATTAATTTTGCCCAGCTTTCCTTCCTCTGACCCTGAGGAAAGCGTTTTCTCATCTTGTACCGTAGTTAGTTCTCGACATATTCCATGACACCTGCAGGTAGTGTTTTTCCCCTGGGTTCAGTTCCTGGCACCCTGCCTCTCTTTGGGATCTCTAGAGCCCTGGCACTCTGAATCTCTCCCACTTTGACCCTGGGCGCCTCAGGACAGGCCCCCACACTGCGGTGCTGCTGTGCGGACTCCCGTATGGAGCCTGTAAGGCACTGCCGGCCTCAGGAGCTGCATTTTGTCTTGTTCAGAAACTCGTGGGGTGACCATCTCACCTCTCCCCAACTGCCAAAGCTTGTGAGCACCCCTACAGCCAACATCCCTGCTAGACGTTTTATGTAGTCCTGGGGCAAATCTTGCAGAAGAGACAACTCATCTGCCTTGAATCCTGTCAGAGATGTGGCATTCCAAGCCACTACCAAGGAAAACATGACCTTTACTCATTTCTTTGGGTTGCTTATTCAGCTTCTAGCATCTTTTCTACGGCACAGTGAGCCCCACTCTACACCCTGAGTTCTCTCGCCCTTCTCTCTCGTGTCTTCTCTGTGTCTGCTCAGTCTGCTCTGTCCACCAGGATCATAAGAAGTATTGGTTAGGGAGCTCCTTGAAGCCAAGACAAGTTGTGGAGCTGAAGGCCTGATGGAGGAAGTCTGGGACGTAGCTATTTCCCCTGTCCCCTCCTGCTCCTGGCCTGAGGGTTCAGGAAGGCCCAGTGCTTTCGGTGTTGGTGGGTTGGGTTTCCTATGACATCCTCAGCTCCTGCTTGGGTTGCTCTGAGCAGCCAGAAAAATCTCTCCTCTCTAGGAAATAGCATCAGAGGATTTTTCCTACTTTTGTGGAAAAGCTGAGGCAGGTCTGGGATCTCCAAAAGGAGCATGGCCCACATCATGACCCAGGAGATGTGTGGCTCTCTCATTCCCGTGTGTCCTGCTTAAACTGACAGTTTCTAACACCATCTTTACAGGACACGAGCTGGCCGTTGTAAAGCCACAGTATTGGGACTCCTTTTACTCTGTTCACTCAGAGCCCCAGCCACTGGTTTGCACTTCAGAGAGCTTAAAGCTTGCTCAGTCTTTTCAGTAAGGCTTTCCCTTGTGGCCAGGGGGCCTCATTGTTGACATCGTGGACTTAGCCTACAATCAAAGGGCATAAATCTTATTTATGGAATTATTTCATGCTTTATTTCTGTTTCTTTGTAATTGAGAAAAATCCTGGGCCTATTTGGAGCTAGTTCTCTAAGGAAAGCAGTTGAGAGTTGGGGCAGATGAGCTGTAACCTTCAGTTTCAGACATCAGAGGAATAGGGAAGCTTCTAACAGGAGTGATGGAAGTCCCAGGTGGCTGATGAGAGAAATGTCAGGGCTGGAGAGGCAGAGGGAAGAGTGTCCATACAGTGCCTGAGCTCTGGGACACTCTTTTCCCTACATGCACAGACTTCATTGGGAGTCACTCTGGATTGATACAGTTTGGAGGATGTTGCTGTCACTTAACTCTGAAAGCTGAATATTAATAATAGCAATAAAAACCTTTAAGGGCAGAAATACTTGCATGTTGTTGATGTCTCCAACTTTCAGCTACACTCCTGAAACCTCTCCAATTAGCCTTGCAAGACCTGATGAAAATCACAAGGGCAGACATAGTTGGTCAAAGCTTTTTGCTTTTTAATGAGCCCCATAGTGCGTTTGGTGCTGAGCCCATGAACCTCAGTTACTGAGAGGAGACTGAACAAAATGTTCAAGAATTCAAAGTCAGAAGCAACCTCCAAAGTTCTGTAGAACATTAATGGGTCCCACTGAGAGTCGTTAGCAGCAAAGATTCCCCAGGGGCTGATTGGAGGAGAAAACTGTGATCACTGGTAACAGGTAGGTAGAGGAAATGTGCAGGTGGTTCTGATCCCACGTTAACCCTTGATGTGTTTGATCAGGCAGAATGCCCAAGCTCGGTCACTGAGCTTCCTCAAAGGGAGATCCTTTCCCCCACATGTTTTCCAGGTCCTCCTGGGGATGTTATGTGGGTGGGGGTGTGCAGTGCTCAGTGCAGGGCAATGATACGACACCTTTCAAGGTGTTGGCAAGGGGGACAATGAAGCCCCAGTGCCTCCTGGTAGGTCTTGGTGTCAGAGACAACAGTCATAGTCAATAGGATGCCAACCTTATTTGGGGTGTTTGAGCTTTGGCAGTGCCTTTCGCTGTATCCACCAGGGTCTGTCCTATGCTGGTTCAAACCTGCGGCTGTGCCCATGCAGCCTATAAACGCCCAGCCTGCTTCCTCACTTTGCTCTCACACGGGATCTCCTTCCCTTCACTAATGTCTCTCCATCCCCACTGGCTGTTCCTTGTAACACAAAGCCAAGGGATGATCCTTGCGTCCTGGTGGGTGGCCTGTTGCACCACAGCACCAGCCTTCAAGTGACATTTCCTCATTCTAATGCACAGTCTGACATTCCCAAGATGGGGATTTTCCAGGATATTTCATTTTTTCATGCGGCTTCCCACTACCAAGGAAATCTCCTGGCAGCTCCACAATGTGGGGAAGAATATAACCTTGTCTATGAAGACAGAGCAGAACATGAGGAACTGGGGACTGGCCTGAAGAGAAGGGCCTGCATGTTACAAGGGATGCCATATGAGCCAGTGGTGCATGTTCATGTGAATAAGGCCAGACACTTATGGGGCTGCATTAGTGGTAGCATGGCTACCCAGAGGAGGGGAGCTGTTATCCCTCTCCAAGGGGGTCTTTGCGTGAAGGCAGCGGTGGGAATCAGTTTTGGGGAGCAGGTGTGAAAACCAAGGTGTCCTAGGGTGCTTGCCCACCAACCATTTCTGAAAGGTCTGATTTTTCTCTTGTTTTCCTTTTGAATGTGCTAGGAACATGGTGGCTGTGCTGGACACCCCATGCACTTGACATGGCCTAGTAGACCTGTTGTCATTTCATGAAACCAATGGTCTGCAGTGAATTATGCAAGGTCTTTGCAATGTCTGGTTCTGCAGAGGTCTGAGCGAGTGGAGCTCTAGAGGGTCGTAGGCACTGAGATGTCAGATGGCCAAGAAGATTCTCCACCTGGCTGATGCAGGAGAGTCTTGGACCAACCTTTGTCCCTTCTGAAGTCCAAAGGGGTGAGCGTATGTGTATAGCTGACTCCCTGCCACCATCTCCACTGACTACAATGGGAACTTGGACAAGGAACTCTCATGCACATAGCTGTTTTCTGGACCCCCAAAAGTTGGGCAAACAGAATCCTTTTCTGAGACTGTGGAGTGTTAGATGTGTTGGCATTAGGTGTCCTGCTGTACTCCTCCAGATTAGGTCCTGAAGCATGAGGAAATGGACTTGTGCTGTTCTTGCCCCTGTGCATGTGTTCTGTCTGCTTATGAGATGGGAGCAGGGTCTTGTAGAGTAGGACACGTCCACCTCTCTTAGATAACCATCCTCTGATGAGACCAAGTGCAATGTCTCAGTCTCTCTCCACGGCTAACAGAGAGACCATCAGTGACCATTTTGTGGACGTGAGTGGACGTTTGCCATAGGTGGCAGGGGTGACCTTTCAGTACCTTTCAGGAACCATCAGCCCTGGAGCCCTGTGACCATCTCGGGAATGCACAAGGGACAGAAAACGTCCCGTCTTCTGTTGGGTCCCTGCTCCTGAGCTGGGCCTGGCTCCTGGGACTGGGGGAGCCCATGGCAACCTGGCAGGCTCTGCAGAGAGACAGCTCTGCCCAGGAGCAGCTCCTCATAAAGGAGCAGCAAGACTCAGGGCACTGCCCGCAGGCACCAGGCTGGGATGAGTCACTCATAAGTGAAAGGCAGTAGGGAATGGGAGGACAGCTGAGAGTCTCAGGGCAGGGAGAAATCTTCCCAACCCTTGACATGGTAAGTTTATGTCTGCAGGGCAACAGTGCTGTGGGTCCTGGAGGGAGCTTCTGAACTTGGGACCTTCAGATCAATAGGATGTGTCAGGGTGTCTCTCCCAGTCTCTCCTGTTTGAATTAGGAGGTTGCGTTAGAGCAGGGATTCCCAGCCACACGTTCAGAGGGACAGGGCATCACAACTGCCCTCTAACAGGGACGGTGCTGGGATGCACCCAGGTCTGTATGGGCTGTAATTCAGAGCCATGTCCCTGTGTCCCAGGGTGCTGTGTGCCGGGGCAGTGACTCTGCCCCCTGCAAGGGTCAGCACTCAGTCTGCCCGGGGAAATCCCCATGGTGCTGCAGGGAGATGCTCTGGGTGGGAGGAGAGACCCCCATCAGGGCAGGCTCATTTTCTGAAGGAGCCTTTCCAAGACAACAGTCAAGGCAGTGTTAATGTTAAAGACAAGGAGCTTTCAGGAGTCTGTTTTCAGTTTCATCCTTTTTGTTAAGGGCCAGGGGTGTATGGAAAGGAGATGCCAGGTTGGGGCGGGAGACTGAGACTCCCAGTTCCTTAAATGGAGAGATCTGTGGGGAACCTCAGCAAGTCCCTTACCCCTCTCTGACTGCAGACAGCACCAGCATCACCTTCTCTGGCCTCACCAGGGTCTGGCTGACCTTCTCCTCCCCACCTGCAAACACAGAGATGTCCCTGGGCTGCTGCAGAGCAGGGTGAGTGTTCAGAAGATGGGACAGTGTCTGTGACACTGACAGGGAGAAGACATGGGGCAGAGGAAGATCTGCCAGCAGGAAAAGCTCCAGCAGTGGAGATACAATCAGCAAATGGGAGGGAGCTATAAACATAATTGCTATGAGAGGTGGGATTTGGATCATCCCAGTCAGTCCCTGCAACGGAGACGTCTTCCTCTAAGCAAAGCCCCGTGTCTCCTCTCCCACCCCTCAAGGCCATGGGGTGCTGGCCACGAGCCCCCTCCTTGGTAGAAGAGGGGCTGCGTCTCTCCTGCAGCCTGGTCCTTTCCCAGTGCAGGACAAGGGGACTGAGAGGGACTGTCCTCAGATGTCACTGTCTGGGGGGTGGCGTGCACAGCTGGGGGAGCTGAAGGCTTTCCTCAGTGCTCCTCTGTCTGCTGCTCCTTACTTTCCCTTGCCAGAAGGTTCATACTGTTGCTCTTCCGTCCTTCACCTGTCTGTGCTGATCTGGTTTTGCTCTCTGTAGCTAAGGAGGGGAATTCAGCTGCAGTTCAGGCAGTAACTTCCCTCTCCCACTGCATTCCCTCAAACAACAGTGAAGACATTTAGGTGATGTGAGGATGGGGTCCGGCTTAGTGGAAATGAGATGCCCAGAAGGAGTCAGTTCAGCCCCTGCCTTCACTGCACTGTTCCTCTTCCTCGCTGGAGTGGGAACTGCTGTGACTGATTCAGGTCCAGACACCTCTGTTGAAGAGAGCAAACTGGAAGGGGGGTTAGATTAATCCCTCCTAGTGATCTTCCATCTCAAACAGAGCTGTCATGAGTGTGGTCTCTCGCCCTCTCCCTCTCTTTCTCTCTCTCTGTCTCAATAATAAGTGGAGAATATTCCCACTTCCCTTCACTCCACCAAATCCCCTTCACTCAGGTCGCAGTACCCATCCCCAGGTGTCCCCTGCAAATGCATGAGTCAGTTTGACACCTCCATTTATACCCCCCAGTAGAGCAGGACTGACTGCCCTGGAAGCAGGCAGAGAGGCAGAGCACACTCACCCAGCACAAACCAGAGGTCAAGAAAGGGAGCAGAACAAGGTAAAGGAAAGAACCCATGTGGGGGTACCATGAGGAGTGGAATGGATTTTATTCAGAGAAGCTTGTTCTAACTTTAACTTGTTGGTGCTTTTTCCTCATTGGAGAGTGCACTGAACAGAGATTAAATGTCCAACAGCAGCTCCCTCAACGAGTTCCTCCTCCTGGGATTCGCAGACAGGCGGGAGCTGCAGCTCTTGCACTTCTCGCTCTTCCTGGCCATCTACCTGGCTGCCCTCCTGGCCAACGGCCTCATCATCACAGCCGTAGCTTGCGACCACCACCTCCACACCCCCATGTACTTCTTCCTCCTCAACCTCTCCCTCCTCGACGTTGGCTCCATCTCCACAACTGTTCCCAAAGCCATGGCCAATTCCCTGTGGAACACCAGGGCCATTTCCTATTTGGAATGTGCTGCCCAGATATTTTTCATGGTCTTCTTGTTTGGAGGAGAGTGTTCTCTCCTCACAGTCATGGCCTACGACCGCTATGTTGCCATCTGCAGACCGCTGCACTATGGGACCCTTCTGGGCATCAGGGCTTGTGTCAAAATGGCAGCAGTGGCCTGGGCCAGTGGTTTCCTCAATGCTCTCCTGCATATTGGGAACACATTTTCCCTACCCCTCTGCCACGGCAATGTGGTGGAGCAGTTCTTCTGTGAGATCCCCCAGATCCTCAGGCTCTCCTGCTCAGACTCTTCCCTTCTGTCTCCAGTGCTGTAACATTACAAATGGAGGGACAGTGGAGGGGAGGAGACTCAGGCAGCAGCCTGTGGGGACAGACCCTCTGCTTGACAATGTCACCCCCACACTCCACAGCAGGCATTTCCTCACTGCAGCCTTCTCATGGGAACTGCAGCTTTCTGGAGACACATCCCGGCAGAGCAGGACTTTCTCTTTTTAGAGTTGTCCTCTTCATTGCCATGCTGTGCTTCTATGCTCTGTTGTGTGGATATGGCCCAGGAGTTCTCATAACCTGGTGATGCTCTGTTGCGTTGCCATGTGAATGTGTCTTGGAAGCACAGGCAGGACCAGGCAATGGGCACCCTTCTGTCAGCCCTGGCCTCCAGACTAATATTTCCTATAACTAAAGGGCATCTCCTCTGTGATATGTCTGAAACCAGGCATTTATTCACAGGATGGGTTGCAATATGTCCAAGGTGGGGTGCAACCGCAAAAGGGCCTGATTTCCTGATTGTAAGATCTATGGGTTCCAGTGATGAGCTCAGAGTCCCCAGATGAATAGCGATTAGACTGGATTTATGGTTCATCTCTCAGTGACCAGTGGAAATAGGGAACAGTCTCTGAAGTGGCTACCTGGGGCTTTCCCAGAGGAGACCATGCTGATGATAGATGCTTCTGGAGGGGCCCCCAGGAGAGCTCAGGGGATTTCAAGGGAGTGCATATGCCTGGGGACAGGCAATGAGTGGAGCTTCACGAAATGAGGGACAATCGACAGTGGGGTAAGCAGAAGGTAGAGCACTAAATCCAGGTGTACGTATCACAGAATCACAGAATGGTTGAGGTTGGAAGAGACTTAGGGAGATCATCTAGTTCAACACTCCCGCACAAGGAGAGACACCTAGAACACATTGCACAGGGTCGTATCCAGGCAGGTTTTGAGTATCTCCAGAGGAGGAGACTCCACAACCTCTCTGGGCACCCTGTTCCAGGGCTCTGTCACCCTTACGGTAAAGAAGTTCTTCCTCACATGGCAGTGGAACTTCCTGTGTTTTAGTTTATATCCATTACCACTTGTCCTGTCATTGGCCACTACTGAAAAGAGTTTGGCGTCAACATCTTTACATTCTCCCCTCAGGTATTTGTACATGTTGATAAGATCCCTTCTCAATTTTCTCTTCTCCAGACTAAACAGGTCCAGCTCACTTAGTGTTTTCTCATACAAGACATGCTCCAGTCTCTTAATCCTCTTTGTTGCTCTATGCTTGGCCCTTTCTAGAAGTTCCACATCCCTTTTGAACCGGGGAGCCCAGAACTGCACACAGTACTCCAGGTGTGACCCCACCAGAGGTGAGAAGAGGAGCAGGATCCCCTCCCTCGACCTGCTGGCAACACTGCTCCTAATGCAGGCCAGGATCCCATTGGCCTTCCTGGCCACAAAGGCACATTGTTGGCAACTGGTTAACTTGTTGTCAACCTGGACTCCCAAATCCCTCTCTGTGGAGCTGCTTTCCAGCAGGTCAGCCCCGTATCTGTACAGAGTTATTCCTGTCCAGGTGCAGGACCCTTCACTTGTCCTGGTTGAACCCTATGAGGTTCCTCTCTACCCAACTCTCCATCCTGTCCAAGTTCCTCTGAATGGCAGCACAGCCCTTTGGAGTGTTGGCCTCTCCACCCAGTTTGGTATTGTCCACAAACTTGCTGAGAGTGCGCTCTGTGCCCTCATCCAAATCACTGATGAGTAAAGTTGAACAGCACTGGAAGCAGTACTGAGCCCTGGGGGACACCACTAGCCACAGGCCTCCACTTAGACTCAGCTCCATTTATCACAACCTTCAGAGCTCTGCCATCCAGCCAGTTCCAGGAAGAATCATGGACTCCTTGCACAGAGGGCGATGGGGCCTCAGGAGATCTGTAGCCCAATCTCCTTGCTCACAGCCTGGTCAGCCCTGGTGTCACACCAGCTTGCTCTGTTTTCATGCACTCTGGTCTTGGAAACCTCTAAGGGAGGAGACTATACAACCTCTCTGGATAACCAATTCCAGTGTTTCATCACAGGGTAAGTGCTCCAGCTCCCCAACTCTAGTGAGGGTCCTTGGCCTAATTTGCTCCCAGTTATCAACATCTTTCTTGTTCCAGGAAACCACACTTGGATGCAGTGTTCTCCATGTGGTCTAATGAACACTGATTAAAGGCATTCACCATTTCCCTTAACCTCCTGGCTGTGCTGCTGCTCATAGCACCATGATTCTTACGGCCTTCTCTGCTGCCAAGGAATGCTGCTGTCTCATGTTTTTCCTCTATCCCCCAGGATGCTCAGGTCTCTTCCAGAGAGCTGCTGCCCCAAGCTCTCTCAGCATCTCCTCACAGGAGAGATCCTCAAGTCCCTTGATCATTTTTGTAGTCCCACACTGGACTCTCTCCAGTAGTTCCATGTCCCTTTTGTAGTGGAGAGCCCAGAACTGGAAACAGGACTCCTCATGTGACCTCAGCAGGGCTAAGTAGAGGGCCAGGATCACCTCTCTCCGTTTGCTGGCAACACTTCCTAACACACCCCAGGCACCTCTCCATGAGCATTCTGAGATGAGGCAGAGTGACTTAGCAATAACATCCAACAGCTACTGCAGCACTCTTGAGTACATCCGAATCTCCAGAAAGTTGAACG
The DNA here is from genome assembly GCF_059628265.1 of Tinamus guttatus. Taxonomy (NCBI): domain Eukaryota; kingdom Metazoa; phylum Chordata; class Aves; order Tinamiformes; family Tinamidae; genus Tinamus; species Tinamus guttatus. Next base: position 50,957 of record NW_028288934.1, read on the forward strand.
AATTTTACTGCGTAGACCATCCTTGTGCTTGGCAGATGTTTTCCTTAAAGACCTGTTGGCTTTCCTGAACTTCCGGGCCCTTCAGAGCTGCCTTCTATGGAATCTCCCACCTGTCGCCTGGGGAGTCTCCTGAACAGGTCAGACCTGTTCCTCTAAGGTCCAGGGTCTGTGTTCCACTCCTGTCCTGCCTCCACTGGACCTGGATATCTGCTTTTCTTACAGTCGCTTAAGGAAAGGATGAAGTGAATATCCCAAGCCTGATGCTTTCCCAGATGTTTTTCTCTCCCCACTCGCCCACCCCCAAATAATAGCCAGGACCTGTGATCTACAGCCTTTCTCACGTTGCTTAAAAGGAGCTGTCATCCACCTCCTCACCCTGACTGCATGGTCTGTAGCTCCCATCATGATGTCACCCTTACTCTGATGCTCACCCACAAGCACATGCCCAAACTATTGCCCATCTAATGGAAGCTCTGCATGCATCTGAGCTGCCCCTCCACATAAAACAGCCTCCTCCTCCTTCCTGGCAGTCTCCCCTGAAGAGCTTTTACCTCAGCAGCACAGACCTCCAGTTGTGTGAACGGTCCTAATGCATCTCAGTTATTCCAGTAATGTAGAGATCCTGTGATAGTTTATGCTGCGTATGCCAGGCTCCAGGCATTTGCATATATTTGGGCTGCAAAACATCAGGTGTGTCACAGCAAAGAGATTTCTCACAGTGAAACCTGTTACCAAGAGCCAAAGACACTGTGTGCAATGGCCCCACTTGACAGCAGACCATGCTGACGTGGAGAGCAGGTGGCAACGTAAATGGTGAGAGGAGGTTCCTACCGCGAGAGCAAAGCCTGCAGTGCCCAAGGCCAGGGAGAAACAGAGTGTGGCTGTGCAGGAATGGCAGGAGAGGTCTTTGTTGCCTGAGCTGATTTGTAGCACTTTGTAGCCTGTGATAGAGGTGAGCCAATCTCCAGACAGCACAAGGCATCACTGAAGGTGTTCTTGGGCTTGAGTCCGCTGTGATCCAGCCATCCTGGGGTCATCACTAGCCCCATCATATCATCCAGGGTGAAAAGAGGTTCTGTAGGAGCAAAGCGAGAAGCTGTTAACAAAGCAGAGACCAGAGCAGACACCTTGGTGTGACGTGCCTCTCCCATTTGTAGAGCATGCTCGGCTGCAGGAGGGATGGACTTGGCCCAAACGCACTCGTGGGATCCAGTTTTTGGGCACTGGGAGGGAACCCAAGATGCACTGGGGCACTTTTCCAGCTCCAGCTCCAAAGGGACATGGCTTCCCATAGATACCATGCTGTGTCTGCTAGAGGAGACATTTGGTTATGCCAGACAACACAGGCATCTGTCTTGGCCCAGCCAGCCTATTCCTGTGTCACTGAATGATATGTCTGCAGTGAATTATATTAACTTTTTGCACTGTAATGATCTGCCTGGGTCTCTGCTTTATACTGCATTGTCCTCACATAGTAGTGGAAGGCATCTGGGGCCATTTGGGATGGCAAAGGCCATTTCCCACCTCGTCTTGTCTTGAAGATCCCTGAGAATGTGGGTCTCCGATTTGCTCCAGTGGAGCAAACAGACATGGGCACATTTTTGAACCTCCTCTGCCTCTTCAACTGTCCCCAGCTGTTTGTGTGTCATCCCACCCTCCATCACCAGTGATTACAAGGGGAGCTTAGAGAAGGAGTTCCCGTGCAGATGTCAGTGCTGTGCACACTTAAGCATGGGGAAGAAGAATCCCACCTTCTGTGTGTTTGTGGAGTTCAAGGGAGGAATCTGAATCCCATCCCAGATCAGTGACTTCTG